>NC_067150.1:49929797-50229797 GCF_903995435.1 Acomys russatus
GACCAGAAGTACATATAAAGGTCCAGATGAGCGTGCAACCGAACACACACACAATCACAGCCTTAAAAGTAGAGTGGGCGGTAAGGCCCTGCACCCCCTATCAGAGCCATCACCCCATCAGTGAAGCTGGACACAGACACTTTCTGTGCACAGAACACTTAGCATAACAAGGCATGGGTCAAAGGCCACTGTTTCAGCTACCCAATTAGAGTGCCTCTGTTATCTGACTACAGTGAGTGAATTGTTGACATCTTCATAAATGCTCTTGGTTGTATTGATTATATATACTCCAGCCCACTCACATTAGATTGCCCATTTAAACAAACAAGTCATACGCAATACCATGAATGACTAAACCTCGCAGAAAGTTATACAACTTTTGTCGGTTAGTTACCCTACAATGAGAAAAGAGATATTAATACTTAAAATTATTTTAAGGACTAGGGAGACAGCACAGTTGGTGGAGACCGCTGCACAAGCATGGGGTACCAGCTTAATCCCCAAGCCTCACATAAAAAAGAAGGGTGAGATAGCACAGTCTGTAATTCCAGTGCTCACAAGTGGAGGATAGGTGGCTTCCTGGGGCTTCCCACTAGCCTGCCTAGCCTACTTGCAAACTCTAAACCAACGAGAGATTCTGACTGATGACCCACAAGGAATGACACCTGAGGCTGTCCTCTGGCCCCCACACATACAAACTCATGAATATGCAAATGGCATGTGTGCCTCCAATCACACACAGATGAACAAAAGTGTTTTAGTTAAAAAAAAAAAAAAAAAGGAAGGAAATAGAAAAAAAACTAAATGTTTTAGACTCCCAAGTATGAAGACATCTTAAAGGGTGCGGGAATCAGATCAGTAAGTGTCTGCCATGTAAGCACGAGGTCTGAGTTTGGACCCTCAGCCGTCAAAGCACGAGGTCTGAGTTTGGTAAAGGCCAGCGGCAGAGGAGCGCCTCTGTAACTGTGGTATGTGAGAAGATAGATGCCTGGATCTTGCTGACCAGCCAGTCTAGCTGAATCAGGAAGCTCCAGGCTCAGTGAGAAATCCAGTCCCCCAAAATAGAGATCTCAGCGCTTGGGAAGCAGAGACAAGTGGAGTTCAAGTCCAGCCTGGTCTACAAGTGAGCTCCAGGATAGTCAGGGCTACACAGAGAAACCCTGTCTCAAAAAAAACCTAAATAAATAAATAGATAGATAGATAGATAGATAGATAGATAGATAGATAGGAGAATGACTGAGGAAGACATAACACTACAACACAGAAAAGAAAAAACAAAAACACCAAAACTACCTTAAACAGTATTTCTCCTTAGAAAATTAACATGTTAAAACAAATGTAAAAAAGAAGATTACATCAACGTTACGAACTGATTTCATTCATGTGACAGAACTGTTGAAAAATTTATGGAAGATATGGTAAGACAGATCTAGATGCAGAAAGGATGTCGAGTCCACATGACTTGGCTTTGGGGGAAGGCAGGGGCATGGGGAAAGAAAGCAGCTCTCCATTTGTGCCAGCAGTTACCTGTTGCATTACTGTCAATCATGAACATTTGAAACAATATGTCCTAGGATGAGAGTCTGCATGAGAAACAATGGGCAGGGCTGGCTCAGAGGTTAAGAGCACTGACTGCTCTTCCAGAGGTCCTGAGTTCAATTCCCAGCAACCACATGGTGGCTCACAACCATTTATAATGTGATCTGATGCCCTCTTCTGTCATGTTGGCAGAGCACTGTATACAAAACAAATAAATAATAAAAAAAAAAAAAATAAAGAAACAAACACTGGTCAGACACACTAGGAACGTGGATGAAGACCTACATTGTGCAACGGGCTTCATGGCTAGAAAATATTGATTCTTTACAGAAGGAATTAAGATTGACAATTCTCTGCTCTGACAAGCTCTCAGTCCATTCCTGAGGCTTCTGGGTTGGTGCAGAGCATAAATTTATATTAGCAGTGTCTCTTTTGTAATATTTGAAAGCAAACTCTGTAAGTGTCCAAGGGCAGTGAGCTTACTCTCTCTCTACTTATGATGTTCCATGGTAAGGATGAATGAAGATGTGAAAGGGACGAATGGGGAAAGAACTGAATGCAAGAGCACAAAGAGGAGGGGAAATGCAAACTCAATGCAGGGGCTATGCTGAGAGTCTGAAACAGAAATGGAAAAGAAAACCTAAGTTTAGCTTTCTCATTTTTTTTTCTTCTTCCAGTGCTAAGGACCAAATCCAGGACCTTAACACTGGGTAAACTGCTACCTCCAAGGCTCAGTTTAAAAAAAAAACAGGTAATGGAGGTAAATTTTAATTAAGATTATACTTTATGAAATTAAATAAATCTGTAAAGGCAGCGATTTATTGAAGATGTAGATAAAGCAGACCCTGAGCAACAGAGTAAAGAAGAGATGGAAAATTAAGAAAAAATAGCAGAAGTACAAACTGCACCAGATAGAACCTGACAGAAGAATAATTACTGAAAGATTTCACACAAAGAGAAAGTTGACTTTGCTGGTCTATAAACAGAAGTACTCATTCAACTCCTCTTAGTCTATTTTCTGTGGTTATAACAGACTACTGAGGTCAGCAACATGCGCAGAGTACAAGTTTGTTTTGGCACATGATAGAGGCTGGGCAGGAGAAACCATGGCACAGGGTCTTCCTTGTTTCTGGAGAGGACCCTGTGCGGCTTCTTTTTGTGGCAGAAATGTGAGGAGGCCAAACTCACTTTACAAATGCCACACCTGCTGGACCCAATACAGGCCTGAGAGAGCAACTCCTCCAGGATGACATTAATCCAACCAGAGTTCTACCCCAAGACTGAACAGCTCCCACAAGGCCCTGCACCCAGAGTTTTCAAGGTAAAAGCCTGGGCTCCAGAAGCCAGAACAAGCTAGGCCCAGTCACTGCCCAGTATGCCACCTTAAGGGAAAGCAATGATGAAAGGCAGACAGGAGACTATTCCATATGGCTACACCAGAAAGAGGTGCAACTGCAGGAGACCCAGGGCCCCACATCTATCCTACGGCAGTAACATGAGGTTTAGCTTTAAACAGGAGAAGAACTCGGGTAAGGAGAAGAGCTGTGCCAGTGCGGTCTGGTGGGTCGTTAGCTCACTTTTGGTTCTGTGAGGCAGTCTGAGGAACTAAGCAGTATGGTCCTCAGGAGATGACAACTTTGATTTCTGACTGCAGCATCCCCATCGTGGACAACTGCCCTCATCTGGGGGTCCTGCTGTTTCTAGGGTCCAAGGTGACTGGTAGGTTTAAGGTAACAAATTGTCCCTGAGACTCTTCAGCTTTGAAGAGGAATGAGATTGTTTGCCAGAAACTCCACAGTGACTGACAGGCCTATGTGTAAGTAAATAGGTAACCAACAGAGACAACACCAGACTTTTATCCCGAATGCTTTCCTCATGGACCCAAGTGAAGAATCAACGCTTTTCAGCAGAAGTAGCTTCGACTGAACGCCTGTTTCAGTTCCACCCCACAACTCTGCCATGGGGACCAAGACTTGGTGTGTTTTGGTGGGGACAAACCAGATTCAAATGATAGTGACCTTACTGATTAGCTATGATATGAATTACAACCATAAGGAGGAATCACAACGTAGCTACCAAAATGGCTAAAATAAAAGCAGAAAATTTCAGGACTGGATTGCCAAGAGTCTCCCTGTGATTCACAGTAATGTGAATCAGGCACAATACTTGGGAAGCTTCTTTAGTAGTATCTACCAACGCAAAAAACAAGTGTCTACCACCTTGTCAGCCGGTGGGCTCTATTGTTCAAACCTGCTGGCTCACATTCAGCATGCTTTTAAATACGTGTGTGTGTGTGTGTGTGTGTGTGTGTGTGTGTGAGAGAGAGAGAGAGAGAGAGAGAGAGAGAGAGAGAGAGAGAGAGAATGTGGAATGTGGGTGTGTGGTGACTACAGTATTAATGTGGGGGGTCAGAGGACAACTTTCAGGAGTTGGTCATCACCTTCCTCTTTTCTGTGGCAGTCTCTCTCTGCTGTTTCTGCTGCCACTGTGTACTACAGGCTATCATCACCGTGTGCTACAGGCTATCATCACCGTGTGCTACAGGCTATCATCACCGTGAACTATAGGCTATCACCGTGAACTATAGGCTATCACCGTGTACTGTAGGCTATCACCGTGAACTATAGGCTATCACCGTGTACTGTAGGCTATCACCGTGTACTGTAGGCTATCACCGTGTACTATAGGCTATCACCGTGTCCTATAGGCTATCCCTGTGTACTACGGGCTATCACCGTGTACTATAGGCTATCACTGTGTACTGTAGGCTATCACCGTGTATTATAGGCTATCACTGTGTCCTATAGGCTATCCCTGTGTACTACGGACTATCACCGTGTACTGTAGGCTATCACTGTGTACTATAGGTTATCACTGTATATTGTAGGCTATCACCGTGTACTACGGGCTATCACCGCGTACTATAGGCTATCACCGTGTACTATAGGTTATCACCGTGTACTGTAGGCTATCACCGTGTACTGTAGGCTATCACCGTGTACTGTAGGCTATCACCGTGTACTATAGGCTATCACCGTGTACTATAGGTTATCACCGTGTACTGTAGGCTATCACCGTGTACTGTAGGCTATCACCGTGTACTGTAGGCTATCACTGTGTACTATAGGCTATCACTGTGTACTATAGGCTATCACTGTGTACTGTAGGCTATCACTGTGTACTATAGGCTATCACTGTGTACTATAGGCTATCACTGTGTACTATAGGCTATCACTGTGTACTATAGGCTATCACTGTGTACTATAGGGTAACTGGCCAGCAAGTGTTAGGGTCAAGTTTTCTCTTTCTACCTATGTTGCTACAGGAGTATGGGCGTTTCAGATGTGTACCACCACACACAGCTACTCTCCCCCCACCATATTTTTATGGATGTTTTGCCTGCATGTATTCGTGTGCACCATGCACCCAAAGATGTCAGAAGAGGGCACCAGGTCCCACGTGACTAGAGTTATAGACAGTTGTGAGCTGCCATGTGGGTGCTGGGAATCCAACCCTGGCCTCTGCAAGAGTAGCCAGCGCTCTTAACCACTGAGAAATCTCTAAAGGTCCCACAGCCAGCTGTTTATGGAGGTTCTAGGATTAGAACTCAAGGCATCAAGATTGTATGGCTAGTGGCTTTATCTGCTGAGCCATCTCCTCAGCCCACAACCAGCATTTTAACAAAAGATCCAAATAGTCACTAAGAACTCCCTGAGAAGCCCTGTTCTGTAACTCAGTCATTTTTCTGTGAAGTCAGTCAGCTCATTCCTAGTTAGTATCAGGAAACAACATTCACCAAAAGACACATATTGAACTGTTTATAATAGCACTACTTGATATTTAGAAACCAGAAATTACCCAAATTCCCACAACACAAAGGGCCAGCCACTGTGACAGATTCACAGAAGTCACTAACTGTGCTCATCAATTTAGTGGAGCTCCATAAAACCAGTAAGGGGTGAAAGCTCAGACACAATGGGTTCTATACTATCCCCTGCATATAAAGTACAGACACAAGGAAAACTAATCTTTGTTAGAAGCCACATTGCCAGCTGGCCTCTGGGGAGCCAGCAGCCGTCACTGAGAGGAAGACAAGAAAGGCTTCTGGGAGACACAATCGGTAAGGCTAGCCAACATCCATATGAACAATGTGCTTCACCAGCCATCCAGGAAGAGAGAATTACAGCAATAGCATGGCAGAGAGCAACTGAAACTACAAAGACTGACACTATGACTTAAGCAAGCATTCCTGAGGGGAGAGCCAAATCCTCCAGTCGCCTTTACAACAGCACAGAAGTTTCTTGTGATGTTAAGTACTCACTTACTATTTGATCCGTAGGTATTAGGGATTAAGGTAACCCTGGAAACTTGTATGTAAATGCACACAGTACTGGCCAGGCAGAGGAGGGACACACGCTTACGTCCAGCACTTGGAAAGCAGAGGCAGGCAGATCTCTGAGAGTTCGAGGCCCCCCTGATCCACAGAGTGAGTTCCAGGACAGCCAGGACTACATAGAGAAACTTTGTCTCAAAAACAACCACCACCAACAAAAACTGCTCACAGTATATTTACTCATAATTGTCCCAAGTTAGAAATAATCCAAACGTCCACCCACAGGGAACAGGGTGGACAAACTGTGGTATACCTACCCAAACAGTGAGGGGCAGCAAACAATAAAGAACAGGCCACACGCAACAACGTAAGCAAGTCTCAACACATGGTGAATTGCGGAAGCTAGACACAAAAGTAACATTTTGTTTGTTTGTTTGTTTGTTTGTTTTTTAAGACAGGGTTTCTCTGTGTAACCTTGGCTGCCCCCGGACTCTGTAGACCAGGCTGGCCTCGAACTCAAAGCAATCCACCTGCCTCTGCCTCCCGAGTGCTAGGATTAAAGGAGTGCGCCACCATGCCCAGCCTAAAGGGAACAATTTTAATTTATTTTATTTTATTAATAAAAAACATTTTTGTTTTATTTTATAGTGAAATCAATCATTTATACTCAGAAAAGGAAATAATTGGGAAATTTGCCAACTTCAAAAGTCTTACAAACTATATATATATATGAGATATCAGGTGTCTACCCATTTCTCACTCAAAACATTTAAACCCCTGTGCAACTAGCACAATGATATCCTGAGCATCTTTCTGTTTGCTTTGAATGATGTACTAATTTCATTGCCCATGAGTTCTTCAATTTCTACTAAACATGGCTATGCTAACAAAACATTGAAACATGAACACAGAAATGCAACTCTCATAGTCATCCAGATGTTCCAAGAGCTCAGCACAAAATTCAGGTCTCAGCTAAAATGTCTGAGTGGTATATTTACACTTATACTTAATTAGTGAGGTTTCATCCATTAAACAAAAAGAAGGACGAGCTAGTCATAAAATCCACTTCAGGGACAATAAAGCAAAGTGCTAGATATTCTTCTGTGACTCAAATATTTGGCTGTAATATAAAAAAATAATTTAACTTGTAGGTAAATATACTGTATTCTTCTCCAAAGTCAACCATGAGTAAATATATACTTTCTTTAACCTACCATTATATAGGGAACTAAAGTAGAAGGAGGCTTAAAACTATTACATCAGCAGATATAATGACCCAATGATACTAGGTTTACAAAGTATTGTGAAAAGTCCCCCACAAAGGCTCATGGGCCATCAATGAAGAAGAGACAGAAAGATTGTAATAGCTAGAGGTAGTATAAATCAGCAGTGAAACTGTGTTTGAAGATAGGACTTTTTATCAGAAAAAAAAAAAAAGGTATGACAGTGCTGCATATAGGAACTCACAGTGTTTGTGAGTGACTGCATGGATAAGAGCATCGCAAGATCAGCCAGAATCTCAGAATGTGTTTGACTCTTTATGTTTGTGGCTTCAGTCTCTGTGAGCCCATGTAAGCCCTGTTTAGTTGAGTTTTGTTCTCTTGTCCTCCATCCTCTCTGTGTCTTGGAGGCCCATTCATTTTTTAAATTAATTCATTCATATTACATCTCGATTGTTAGCCCTTCCCCTGTTTCCTCCCATTCTTCCCTCCCTCCCATTTCTCCCCTTCTCCCCTCCCCTATGTCTGTGACTGAGGGAGAACTCCTCCCCCTATATATGCTCTCAGAATATCAAGTCTCTTCTTGGTAACTTGCTATCCTTCTTCTGAGTGCCACCAGGTCTCCCCATCCGGGGGACATGGTCAGAAAAGGGGCACCAGAGTTCGTGTGAGAGTCAGATCTCACTCTCCACTCAACGGTGGAGAATATCATGTTCGTCGGCTAGGTCTTGGTAGGGGTTCGAAGCTTACTGCCTATATTCTCGTTGGCTGGTGCCTTAGTTTGAGGAGGACCACAGGATCCAGATCTGCCTGTCATAAAATTTTTCTTATAGGTTTCCACGACCCTGTGGGTCCTACTATTTCCTCTTTCTTCCATGCTACTCTTGCCTAAAGTCTCAATCGGATGTCCTCTCCTCTGACCCACTTTCTTGGTAAGTAAAGATTTTCATGGTATGTATCCCTTGGACTAGTGTTTTGATATAAGTGAGTATATACCGTTTGTCTCTTTTTGTTTCTGGGTGAACTCACTCATTATGATAATTTCTAGATCAATCCATTTGTCCACAAATTTCAGGAATTCCTCGTTTTTAATAGCTGAGTAGTATTCCATCGTGTAAATATACCACAGTTTCTTAGTCCATTCTTCTACTGAGGGACACTTAGGCTGTTTCCATGTTCTGGCTATTATGTATAGAGCAGCTATGAACATGTTTGAGCATATGTCCCTGTTATGTGGTAGGGCATTTTCTGGATATATTCCAAGGAGTGGGATGGCTGGGTCTTGAGGAAGCCCTATTCCCATTTTTCTGAGGAAAGCGCCAGATAGCTTTCCAAAGTGGTTTGTACTAGTTTGCATTCCCACCAGCAATGAAGGAGTGTTCCTCTCTCTCCACATCCTCGCCAACATGTGGTGTCATTTGAGTTTTTGATCTTAGCCATTCTGATGGTGTAAGATGGAATCTCAGTGTCGTTTTGATTTGCATTTCTCTGATGACTAATGAGGATGAGCATTTCTTTAAGTGTTTCTCGGCCATTTGATATCCTCTGTTGAGAATTCTCTGTTAAGTTCCAAGCCCCATTTCGCAATTGGGTTGTTTGGTTTTGTGGTGTTTAATTTCTTGAGTTCTTTATATATTTTGGATATTAAACCTTTGTCAGATGAAGGGTTGGTGAAGATCTTTTCCCAGTCTGTAGGCTGTCGTTTTGTTCTCTTGACAGTGTCTCCTGCCTTACAGAAGAAGCTTCTCAGCCTCATGAGGTCCCATTTATTAATTGTTGACATTAAGGCCTGGGCTGTTGGTGTACTGTTCAGGAAGTTGTTTCCTGTGCCTATGGGGAACATTTTTTATTAAGCCAAACAAATCTACACCACCAGAAAGGGGAGCAGGGAGGGTGTTTTGCCACAGCAACAGAAATAGCAACTAATGCAGTGGGTACAAGGGAACACTCCACAGCACACTGGATGATTACCACACCTCAGTGAACTCAGCTCCTATACACTAATCCCAATAAAATTCACTAAGTCAATTAGAGATCTAGAAAAAAATATTTTAAAGATTTAATATTTTTTTACTCTAATATAGAGAAAATGCCAATAATACCAATGACAGAAGTCTCAGTAGTAACTGCATGGAAAACATAAAGGACACTGAGTTCTAGAACACTGGGAAGTTTGATTCGGATAGCTGAGCACTGATGGTTTCTATCACAAAGTAATGCAATGGAAACCAAATGCTTATAAACATTCTCTTAATTAGAAGATGACTGTAGGATAAGGCCCTCTTGAATGAAGAATAAATTCTGATTTAAAGGGCTGTGGTCCAGCAAAGAGTCTCTCCAAGACTTAGCAATAATTTGTGAAATCAGAGAATAAAACTCAGAATTCTAGCCCGGGATAGTCACCTCTCTTCTATTGAGATGGCTTCCTTGCACTGAAAAAGGAGCTTTATCCCAATTCCAGGGCACCGAGTGTATTTTCTCCTTCTATCCTGAAATCCCAGTCAGCATCCAGGAGTGCCACCAGCAGGCAAGCCATCATCCTCATCATCAGTTTGGAAGAACTGGTGGGCTGGCAAGTAGAGATTGGTCTGAGGATAGCTGGGTGCTGGAGATTGGTGACTGGGGCAGTTAAGTGGGGTATTCTGTTTTTCCTGGGTTCATGGATTATATCTCTCTGCTATGATCAGATTTTGTGTCCATTAATATCTTGAACTATGTCTCCAACATGACAGTAGAAGCAGGTGATCCTCAAAAAGGGATTTAAGGCTCTTCTGAATGAGTTTAGGATCCACAAAGAAAGACTTCAGGAAGTGGGTTCTGTCCTATTATTACAGCAGTACACTGGCTCCTCACTAAAGAGCTAAGAATGATCTCAGACCCCAAAGGGGAGGACAGGAGAGAAACGGCACAGGGCCCTGAGCTCATCATACGCCTCCCAGGCAAACAGCTAGAACGTCTTAGGTATGCACTGCCTATCATCTAACGCATATTTGCATGTGGGAAAGTATAAATGTAAAACAGTAATATGTTTTTGCTCTTGCTAACACAATTCTCTCTTAATTGATGCCAATGATTTTAATGTGTGAAAGGGTAATGCTATGGAGAATTTTGTTTCCAGTGTGGTGACACACGTAGCACTGAGGCAGGAGGATGGTGAGTTTAAGGCTAGTCTGGATTACATAGTGAGACTTTGTCAGAAGAAAGAGGTGAGGGAGGGAAGGAGGGGAACTGGCATTAATTTAAAGAGTTTAACTGTTGACTAACTTAACTTCAAAATGTTGTGCTAAATCTTCTTTCTTAGAAAATTCTTAGGTTGAGATAGGGGATCATTTAAAAAAAAAAACTAACTGGATTAAAACAGTGTTTGAAGGTTAGAGGGTTCACTTAAATAGGAATGTAATATTTCTTGATGGTAAACAGAGAGATGATTTCTTTCTGAAGCATAGTAACACTGGGTGTGAAAAACAAAAAGGAGATGAAAGCAAAACAGCATGAACTCCATCATTTCCAGGATGACCTAGGCTTCCAAAGAAAACAGGATTAAAATTGCCTCCAAATTACTTCACTTCTGAGTCTCAGGCAGGACAGCATTTAGGTGAAGACAAACAACCTGGGTCAGAACTGAAATAAAAAGGAGTGGCTGGAAACAGTGGCCAAAGTCTTGGGAAATAGTTTCCCCACTGACTATTTCTAGAATGTTGGCTTGAGGCTTTGGCTTCGTGACTTCTAGGTGGAGCGGGATATGAACACGGTGTGTTTTTAAATTTGGAGACACATCCCAAACCAGGCACAAATGGCCCCATTTATTTTAGATTCATTTTTATTTTTTGTGTATGAGTGTTTTGCCTGCTAGATGTATGTGTACTGTATATGTACCTAGTGTCCACAGAGCTCAGAAGAGGATGTCAGAGCCCCTGGAGTTGAAGTCACAAATGGTTGTGAGACACACTGTGGGTGCTGGGAACTGAACCCAAGTCCTTTGCAAGAGCAGCCAGTACTAAACCATCTCTCTGACCTATACCTTACTTTAAAAAAAATATGAGTTTGTAATACAGGAAAAGATTACAGTTCACTAAAGAGATCATCACTGTTGTTAGGATCTCTGCACCAGGCGGAAGGAAGCCAAGCAGGACTGAGCAGACAGCAAGTGGGTGGCAGGAGTAATCCTTACTTAAGTGTGACTGCAAGGGGCACAGCACTGCACAGAGCCCATCCCAGAAAGCCGCATTCACAAGCATCTCCAATAAAAAAGGGCTGTTGGTGCTCAGCCAATCTACACCTTGTCTGTCTTGCAAGAACAGACAAGTAGAAGAGACCTAAGGAAAAAAGGATCTGTGTGCTGTGAGTGTACCTGTATTTCTGCACGCGCATTGTGGGTGAAGGGGGAAAGGTCAATCCTGAAGTTCAACAGCACCACCAAAGTTCCAACCAGAAGCCAAGCAGACATCTCTCTAAAGAAAACCTATAAATGGCCAACAAACAGAGATCAAACTGAGAGCCTCATGAGGGCTGGGTAAGCGCTGTCACTAAGCTAGACATCCCCACTCTGAAGGAACAAAATCAAGTACTGGTGAAGACACCAAGAGGCTGGGACATCGTAACTGCTAGAAAGAACTTAACATGGTACAGCCACTGTGGAAAACAACTGGACAGTTCCTTAGAAAGGTAAACCCAGAATTACCAGGATTTAGTGTGTCAGACATTTTTGTTGCTGTGACAAAACACCTGAGGAAAGAATTAACCCGGGAAAGGTCTATTTTGGTGCAGCGCACAGTTGCAGTCCTTAGCAGCCTGGCTCCCCTTCATAAGCTATGTCCTCAGAAGGCATACTCCTAGTAACCTGCTTCTTCCCATGATGCCCTACTTTCCACAGTGCCACCAGCTTGCAATGTCTGTTCAAATGTTTAAACCACCAAGGGCTTAGGCCATTGATGTGAGGTCTCATGAAGGTCAGAGCCCTCATGATGTAGCGATTCTGGTAAGGCTCGGACAGGCATACAGGAAAGTGTGCTTTATTAAGCTCCTGCATGTCTTTCAACCCAATCAAACTGACAGTAAAGATTAAGCACCGCAATCAGCAGTTATTGTGAGTATGCACCCAAACCAACTGAAAGCAGAGTTCCAGAGAGCACAGCAAGTATTATTTACAGTAGGAAAAGGTGGATGCAGCATGTAAGCACAAGGGAGTGTTGTCCAGTCTTATGAAGGAAAAGACTATGACACATGCTACAACATGCATGGACCTGAAAGACACTGTGCTAAGTGAAATTAGCCAGTCTCAAAAGGACAAAGCTGCATGGTTCCACTTATATGAAATAATCTTGAGTAATCAAACTCTCATAAGGCGAAGTGAGGGGATGGGGAGGGATGTTACTAATTAGTGGATTCAGAATTGCAACTGTGCAAGATGAAGAGAGTTCTGGAAATGGATGGTGGTGATGTGTCCATACAATAGAAGTGTGTTTACTGTCAATGACATGGCATGTAAAAAATAGTTAAGACAGTAAATTTTATGTGTGGTTATTATGATTTAAAAAATTAAAAGCCCAAGTATGCAAGGGAGAATCTATTTTAAAAGCCCGGACTGGAGATGGAATCCATTTGAGGCCAAGTACACAGTAGAATGAAAACAGGGCTAAGATCTTGGTTTTCCAGCTCTAGCGACCCTTTGACATAAGTGACAACAGAACGGCCTGGGTAGATCTGCAAGGATGCTCCAGCACACTGGGTTAATACAGCTGCCAAATGTACATCAGCAGTGTGGAAACCTGCAGAACAAGCAAGCAGCACCCATACAACTTTACCTGAAGCAGTATTTCCCTGGGTCTCACAGAGGATAGCAATAAGAGGCCTAGGAGTTTAAGGAAAATTAAGTTTAAATGACTATTTAGGGAAACATAGAAAACCCACAGCCTTGCTGACCTGTTTGAATTTCTAGGAAAGCAGACACAGTACTGTTTTGAGTTACAGCCATCAATTTCCCTGAAAGACCTGACTTGTGGTGGGGTACTGGTCAGCTTCCACAAAAATCTGATTATAAACATAGCACATTTTCATTCATGCCAACAGCTAGATTTCATTCTAAGACAGAAGTGACCAAAACTTTCCACAGATGCCCCATCCCTACCTTTTATGAGAAAAATTATAAAATTATAACACAACTTAATTAGTATACAGGCAGGGGGTGTTTAATTGTAATGGCACCATTACAACTTAAATATGTTATAATCCAAATGTGTTTGTTATTTTATGTTCTTTTTATTTTTTTTATTTTATGTTCTTATTCTGTGGCTATGTAAAAAGTACTATGTATAAATTGACAAAAATTATTCCTAAAGGAGTAAATATTCTTTAAATATGTGTCCCTAGCTTTACCACACTTACACATGCATTTAACTTTTGAAAGTCAAATGCTTTTTATTCAGTATTAAAAATCAGCACCCACAGCAGAGGAAGCAATCGATGAAAAGGCAACGTGCAGAATGGACGCAAACATCTACAAATCACAGACCTGACAAGATGCACAGAAACTCAATGTAACAGCAGTTCTACAAGAGAGACTCAGAAAGAACTGAATGCTTTTCCTTTACTTTTGCATATTGAGGCAGGGTCTCTCTCTGTAGCCATGCTGTCTTAGAACTCACTATGTAGAACAGACTGGCCTCAAACTCACAGAGACCCTCTGAGTCTGCTTCCCGAGTGCTGGAATTAAAAGTGTGGACTTCAAAGCCCAGCAAAGTTATTTAAGTATTATTACATTAACAGAATTTTTTTAAAGGACCATCTTAACAGGTGCCATAAAGTATTCAACAAAACTCAACTCATATTCAGGATTAAAAACTCAGCAACCACAGCAGAAGCAGCAATTAAAAAAATTAATAGGCAATGTGCACAGTGGAAGTAAGTGTTTGCAAACCATAAATCTGACAAGCGGCTAATATCCAAAATATATAAGAAAATTAATGTAATAGCAAAAGCTAAATATCCCTTTCAAAAACAGGCAGAAGGGGGCTGTAGAAATGGCTCCATGGTTAAGAGCATTGATTGCTATTCCAAAGGTCCTAAGTTCAATTCCCTGATGGCCTCTTTTGTCATTCAGGCATACGTGTAATGTATAAATAAATAAATCGTTTTTACAGTAAAAAAAGTGTGTCTTTAGAATTAGCCAGCTGGACTCAGTTGAGATGATCCCAATCTTGTCGGCAACACCCAGAGCCTCATAACCGGGAGACAGCCGCACACCCGCCGCCTTCTCTGTCGGGCCTTACCAGGGTGTTGGCTTTGGCCACATCAGTGTCATGGAGTTTCTTCACGGCCTGTTTGACCTGGTGCTTGTTAGCCTTGACATCCACAATGAACACAGTGTGTTGCTGTCCTCTATTTTCTTCTTGGCTGACCCAGTGATCAGGGGAAATGTGATGTCAGCCCAGTGGTCAGGCTTGTTTCTCCTGGGTGCGCTCCTGCAAAGGTATTTGGCCTGCCTCAGGAGCCACAGGGTATTGGGCTGCCGGAAGGTGGGTGATGTGCAATTCTTCTTCTTCTTGTGGCTGTGGATGCCTTTCAGCATTGCCTTCTTAGCTTTCAAGGCCTTCACTTTGGCTTCAGCTTTGGGAGGGGCAGGAGCTTCCTTCTTCACTTTTGGTACCATTTTGGCAAAAAGAATAAGTAAATCTTAAAAAAACAAAACAAAAAATGGGCCAAGGACCTCGTGTCAGTCAGATCCATCATTGGCAAATGCCTGAGGCGATCGGTTGAAGGAAGAAAATGTTTGTCTCCCTCCTTTACTGGTTCTAGTCTCTCTGATCAGTTGCTATCACTGCTTTGAGCACTAATAGTGGAGGCCCTCAGAGGGACAAAACTGCTCGTCTGTGCCTAAGAAACCAAAAAAGCAAGAGGAAAGGGCTGGACTTCTCAGCCTTCCAGGGCATTCCTTCAGTGACTTGCCGACTTCCAAGCTCCACCTTGTAGAATTCACAGCTTCCTTCCTAGTAATAGTACCTTGGTAAAGCCTTTAGCTCACAGGTGTTTGGAAGGTCCAAGCAAATCCTAACAAAGCTGATACAGTTTCCCACAGACAGACTGACAGCCAGCATGTGGATGAAAGGAGTGCAGCACAATTAATCACCCAAAATAAGAAGGAGTCACCATCCCAAGCTCTTTTAAAAATTTCTCTTAAACAAAATCATTCACGTTCTCTCTCCCTTCCCCTCTCTCTGTGTATGCGTGTGCTGGGAGCTGAACTTGGGTCCTCTGCAAGAGCGGTATGCACTCTTAATCACTGAGCCATCTCTCCAGCCCCACTCTATACTTCTTAATATATGTATTATAAAAAGGGTAAAAAAAAAAAAGTTACTGAGAATACAGAGAAAAAGCAACCCTTAGACACTGTTAGTGGGACTGGAAACATGTTGTCATAATAGAAAATAGCACGAAGGGTCCTCAAAATTTAAAGAACTAAGTATGATCCAGCAATCATTTCCAGTTCTGCACACATGGCCAAAAAAGTGAAATCACCACTTGGAAGAGAGACCTGCACTCTCATGTTTATTGTAGCATTGTTCATGACAGCAAAGAAGTGGGAACACCCTAAGTGTCCATGCGTGGCTAAGCAGATGAAGGAACTGTGACATATACACATGGAATGTTACTCAGAGGAATCCTGCCATCTTTAACAATATGAATGAACCTAGAGTCCATTATACTAAGTGAAATAATCAAGGCACACAAAGAAAAGCATTTCAGGCCTAGAAGGATAAATGTCACATTTTCTCTCTCATGTGGATCACAGCTTTAAATTTTTAGATTTATGTATTTAACTTGGAATGTTTACAGCAACCAGGAAGCTATAAAAGGGCTATGGCAGGGCTAAGAGGGAAGTATGAAAGGACTGGAACACACGCAAACACAGAGGGAATCTGAAGGTAGTAAGGTGTCAATGGAAGGGGTCACACGGGAGAGGGAGAGGGTTGATTAAAACTAAATATATGTGAAGAAGTGAAGGGGAACCCTACTACTCTACAGGCTAATTTTAAAGACACATCTTTTTAAAGGTTGAACAGAAATACCCGACATGGGTGGATAACGCCAATCCCAGAAGACATGGGTGATCAAATGAAAATCCCAGTGCCAGGGGCACATACCTTCTATGTGAGTTGTTGGTCAGGATGGTTCCAGAGACCTCTCAAAACACAGGCTACTGCCATTGCTCTTCATCGCCTTGTTGTCTCTGGAACAGGGGCTTGCCTGTTACGACACCACCTAGAACTGAATGGAAGCTTCCTCCCTGATGACTAGCTATGCAGGCGGCTGGGAGGGAAAAGTCATTGAGGACCTTACTCTGTGATGAACCTTGGGTACCAGGCAAGGTCCTGCTTGAGCATACTGGTGTAACAGTGGCACGACTCCTATGGGAGTAACCAATCACTTTCTGCTTGGCTTTTGGACCTGCTCCTAGGAGAATTCATTTCTGATACAGTAAACCTGAGAAAAAAATCCCATGGCTGGGGACACCATAAGCTATAGGGAGGGGATTTACCAGTTGTGGGTTTTTTTGTTTGTTTGTTTTTTGTTTTAACAAATGGATGTGGTACTAACTGGCTTTTGTATTAAGGTTCTCTAGAGGAACAGAACTAATAGAATAAAAATACACCAGAAGGTGGTGGTGCTCCTCTTTAGTCCCAGCACTTGGGAGGCAGAGGCAGGCAGATCTCTAAGATTGAGGCCAGCCTGGTCTACAGAGTCAGTTCCAGGACAGTTACACAGAGAAAAACCCTGGCTCAAAAAACGTGTGTGTGTGTGTGTGTGTGTGTGTGTGTGTGTGTGTGTGTGTGTGTGTCTAAATATATATTTAATTAATTTATATATTTAAATATATAAAAGGACTTTATTGAAATGACTTAAGGGCTGGTCCAGCTACTCTACCAATGGAAGGTCCAGGAGTCCAACAGTTGTTCCATCCACAAGGTTGGATGTCTCAGCTGGTCCTCAGTATATGCTGGAATTCTGAGAAAGTCGGCTCCAATGTGAAGAAATAGACTCGCCATGGAGAGCAAGGAGGCAAAGAAAGCAAGCTCCCTTTATCCATTTCCGGCCCAGATTAAAGGTTTATCTTCCCAATTCAAAAGATCTGGATTAAAGGTGTATCTTCCCACCTCAAACACCTGGATTAGAAGTGGGTCTTCCCATTTAAATTATTTAATGAAGGAAACATTCCCTCATAGGTGTGCCCATCCATTTGGGTTTTAGTTAATTAATTCCAGGTATAGTCAAGTTGACAACGAAGAGTAGCCATCTTCCCTCCTAAATATTTGTGTTTAGAAAAGTTTTGCTCTCTGCCTTGATTAGAACACCACCCCCCAACAAATAGCAGTCACTACAGACATAGAGCCCCTCAAGGTGCTGAGGGTAAGAGACTGGTTAGTGCCCAGCCCTTAACAAAACATCTGTACCACCTCTCCCAGAGCTCAGGGAGTCAGGTGACAGGGAGGAGGGAGGGCATGACAGATGCAGCCATTGCAAGCTTGAGCTCACAGCACTGGGCCTACTCAAGACTGGGCATGTCAGCATTCAGGAACAGATGGTGGAAGGAGCTCCTTAGGCCAGATTCCTCCCTGAGGACCTACTGGCTCTTGACAGATGCTAGGGAAAGGACCAGCCAGTGTCTTCAGTGATGTGGCCAATGGTTAGCCTTTCCTGCTCCAGGGGACAGCTCCACATCATAATGTCCATGTCCAGACTCAGTAGGTCACAAACCAAACCAAACCAAAACAGAGAAATGTCAAAGTGGGAGGGGCTTGTAGGGAGAGAAGATGACGGAAGTATGAAGTAGCTAAGAGAGGGTCAGGAGTTAGTATAATCAGAGTGCATTATATGCACAGATTAAATGTCAAAGAATGTACTTAATAAAAAGACAAATATTATCTATCTCACTTACATGTAAAACATTTAAAATAATTTTATGTAATAGAAGTTTTGGTTTCTTTGCCAACTCAGTTATGTTATGTAAATCCCCAAGTGTGGGATTTTAGTTTGGGCTTTCATTTGCCCACAGCTGATAATTGTCTCGCGTGAGGCATGGTCTTTGCCAGCTGGAAATGGCCTGCCTCATGCCGTACAGAGAGGGGCAGGGGCTAGGACTCTGAGGAAAATAGAAGGAGACCCAGGAGAAAGAAAGCATGGCTTATGGTGATGGCATGTGGCACGCAGTAGTTTGGAAAGACAGAAGGAGAGAAATCTCTCAATGCGGCAGCAGCCTGGAGGGGCCTGCTTGCTGCATTTGCTATTGATAGAGACTGTACTGCCCCAAAAGAACCCAACTGACCCTAAACAGCCAGGAGAAGTAAAGGGGTCTCTGGCCTCTCCCCACTAACATTCTTTCTCATACCCCAGGTTAAGGGCTTGGTGGAAGGGAGGTAGAGGCTTCAGTACCCCAAATAAAATAGTTTTAAAAAGAGTGTCAACAATTTTATGTGTATTGTGGTTTGCCTGCATATATGTCTAGGTAGCACATGCACACCAGGGGAGGCCAGAGGAACAGTATTATACACCAAGGAACTGGAATTACATTTGATTGTGAGCCACAATGTGTGTGAAGAGAATCAAACTCAGGTCCTCTGAAGAGCATCTCTCTAGCTCTATATGCAGAACCTTAAAAGGTGGAATTTAAGCCAGCATAGTGGCTCTTGTCTGTCATCCCAGCACTTGAGAGACTGAGGAAAGAAGACTCAAATCCAGCCTGGGATGAGAGAGAAAAACATAAAAATAAACAAGAAAAAAAAAATTCACAGAAGCAGAGAGTAGGTGTAGGTAGCTACAGCAGGTGAGGGAAGGACATGGACACAATGGGAGATGTTGAGCTAACGGTACAAAACTTCAGCTACACAGAATGGTCAGGTCCTAGACACGTAAGGGATAGCATGCGACGAGTTAGACACCTGAACTCTGCTAAGAGAGCATATCTGTCTTTCTTTGTGGATGTAAGTGCACACTTGCACATGCAGGCACATACTTCTATCACTTTCTACCTTATTTTTTTGAAACATGGTCTCTCAGCAAACCTAAGTCTCACCCTTTAAGCTAGGCTAGCTGGCTAACTACTGAGCTTCCAGGCTCTGCCCATCTCCACCTGCCAATGCTGGGGGGACAGGCACAGAGAGATTGACTCAGGTCCCCTTGCTTTCACAGCAAGTGCTTTTGCCTATGACGTCATCCTCCGAGGCACAGAGTGTTAACAGGTCTTGAATGCTGAGCTAGACGGGTGGGACACACTCTCTCTCTGGGGCACTGAACAGGTGCAAGCATTGTTAGAAACACTGTTAGACACTATACAAATCTACTTTAATGTTAATAATGTTATTATAAATACTCCTTCGATTCTTTTTTTTTTTTTTTTTAAGATTTATTTATTATGTATACAGTGTGCATTAGATCACGTTATAGATGGTTGTGAGCCACCATGTGGTTGCTGGGGATTGAACTCAGGGCCCCTGGAAGAGCAGACAGTGCTCTTATCCATTGAGCCATCTCTCCAGCCCCCACTCCTTCAATTCTTATTTCCTGTAAATAAGCAAGCCCACTGCAAGCGAGAGGATTTGATTTCTAGTTGGCAGCTATTTGGTTCTCTCTTGCTGCCCTAGCTCCCTTGAAGAAAAGGACTGTCAGTGGAGCAGACTGTCAAACCACTCTTATTCCAGAGCCAGTTACTCTGAACATTTGAATGTCTCCAGGAAGCTACATGACAATCACAGCTGCTTGTTCCAGCTCCTGAGGGTGCAGTCCAGCCAGGACTGTGTCAAGAACATTGCTCAGGACTGTCCATGTAATGATGTCCGCCCAATCCAGAGGCAGACCCCTTTCCCAGTGCCCTAGCAGAAGGACAGCTGTAACTGCTACAAGACAAGCTGTTCAGCCAACTGGTGGGACAGCCTCCTCTACAGCTCCCCAACCTACCCCATTATTACAAGGTTAAGCTCAACCAACCCTCCTTTGGTTTTCAGAGATAGGGTTTCTCTATGGAACCCTGGCTGTCCTGGAACTCACCCTGTAGACCAGGCTGGCCTTGAACTTAATAGAGCTCTGCCTGCCTCTGCCTCCCAAGTGTTGGACTTAAAGGTGTGTGCACCACCCCCTGGCCAAGAGTCTTCTATTTAGTGGCCTTTCTTGCCTACTTTTTCTGAAACAGGCTGAACTAGTAACACAAAAAGAAGCAGCAGCTGTGACCAAAGCAGAGGTAGTTGTGACAGCAAAGTGGCTGGCAGCCATGTTGCCCAAGAAGTGAAAAACCAGTTACAGGGATAGCCACACTTGAGGTGAGGCCTCAAGGCCACTAGCTATCAGTGGTAGAGGGAGCAACAGCAGAATTCCAATACCTAGATCCAGAAGCCACTGGCCAAAGCTGAGGAGTCCTGGCGTCCTGGGCCTACACAAAGCTTGTCCAGGTTTAAAGGTACCAGTACCAGAGCCCTACACAAGAACTCTAACACTAGAGGGCGCTACCTGCTGCTGCTCCCACCTGTAAGCTGCGGCAGCTTGTTGCCATCAAACACTGGGATACAAAAGCGTGCCAGAGGTCAACAATGGAAGGGCCTTTTATTTAAGCAAGATTTGTATTCCCATAGAATAAAAGAGTAACTTTAAATGTGCATGCACACACACACACACACACACACACACACACACTCTAGCTATTATAAGACACTGCTGGGAGAAATTAAAGCAGATATAAATAAATAGTTAAAATGTGCCCAGGGGTTGGAAGACTCAATAGTAACAAGTAAATTCTTCCTAAATTGATTTACAGATTCAAAGCAGGTCCAAACAAAACCCAGCAGGCTTTCTGGTACGGAAGCTCATTTTAAGAGTGACATGAAAATGCAAATAACAAAACAGTCAAAACAACTTTGGAAAAAATTGAAGAATTAAAAATACGATTGAAATTATATATGTATTACTGTGGCTGGCATCAAATAATTGCAGGGCTAGAGCTCTTACATTTCTTAGCATGAGTTGTTTGGAATTTGGTGAGCTTGGTTTTATAACTTCAGTCAAAAAGAAAGCACTCCACACATGACACAAAGAAACCTTGACTAGTTTTTAACAACGCTGTAAAACGTCAGAAGAACAGAAAGCAAACATGAGACGGTGCTTTACATCTAAGGAAATCACACTGCATTGGTGCCACCACTCAGCAAGATCGGTGACTCTGACAGGGAGAGGTAGCCAGATGTCTCTCAGAAGCAAGGCTACCATCCAGAGTAGTCTTTCCAGGGCTGCGCTATGGATGCTAGCCCTTAGGGGAGCAGGTAGAGCAGAAACAAGGCAACTCACACGGTGGCTTTTAAAGGCACAAAGAATGCAAAGCTGTCCGCTGGTCTCACATCACTGCTGACACTGTATTTAAGTGGGAAAATGAACCATTCTAACTCACATATGTGAGGCCCTGCCATCATCTTAGAACAAAGCCTGGAAGGGAATATGTCCAAGTTAAGGGTTAAAGTCTTTATATGTCCCTGGCTTGTTCACTGGAGTAGAACTCGATGATGATGGGGGATTTTGCTTATGCTGTGTACTTGATATCCCCAGTTTCCTCCGACAACAAAAAAGTAAATGAACTGCTCAACAAATATTTGTTAAATGAATAAATCATGCTCATGTGGGCATTTAGTGAATATCTGTTATATGACTTTATGACATTTATATAGACACTATACCCAGGAAATGATGTAATAATCTCATATAACCTGCTCTTTCTAGGACCATTTCTTTGATTAGATTACAAGTTAATTGTCTTCTCTTTATTCACACTGTTCATACTAAACAGAAACTGAACTTCCCAGCAAAACGATCTGATTGGATGATTCTCTTCCCTCTACCCTCTCTGTGCTCTCATTGGTGTCTAACTTTCTAATGTAGACTAGCCCTCAGGTTGCCCTTAAACCTACAGTAATTCTCCTGCCTCTGCCTCCTGCACATAGGAGTTACAGGCACGTGGCACTGCATCCAGGCAGTGTATTTCTTTATTCTACAGTTTCCTAAAATGTATGCATACACAGGATAAAAAGGACAAGTGTTTCTTTGTAAAGTCAGCGTCTTACAGAGCCTTTATCAATGAAATATAGCACACTTGGCTTTCTTTTAGCTGTTTCTTTGTCTTTTCTCTTTCCCTCTCCATTTCCCTCCCACTACCTAGAAAAAGCCACGAGGCTTCTCTACACACTAGCCTGTATTCAAACTTTGCAATTAAGAATCCTTTCTCATTCTGGCTAACTGCAATCTTCTGATCTACTTTGATCACTAGATCCAAAACTTCCCGAGGCAGGAAATAATCAGTATGTTTCTGAATTTCCCACTGTTAAAACACACTAGAAAGTCCTTACTTAGCTGAAGTTAATGATTTTCAGAAAGCCTGAAGAAGCCAGAAGACATACACACACACACACCCATAACACACACACAATGACAAAGCTACAAAGAAAAAGAGAGTGTAGACTGAACTGCAGTACAACTTACCAGCAGCGTCTGCCCTTGGGAAATGAAGAAGTGACCTGATATCACGATGGTGAGAACAAGACATCCAGTTTCTTCGCTGGAGTCAAAAACCTTGAAGAAATAAAAGTGTGAGAAGTATCTCTGTGATATACAGGAAACAGTTCTGAAAGCAGGTTCTCTCTCACACCGATCCACCGATCTGAACTGCTTTTTCATTTACTGTTTTCTTGTGTTGTCAAGCTTCCTTCATATATATATATATATATATATATGTGAAAGATGTACTTTTAAGAAATAAAATTAAAACCAGAAAGAAGACAGGATTAACAAAGAGAGGTGGGTCTTGAGCTCTACTCTTCAGCTGTATTTTAATAAGGGATCTCTTTCAGGGGTCGAAGTCTCCTGCCTTTCCAGAGTCGCTGAGAGGCCGCCAGAGCCCCAGCTTCTTCAGCCAAGCGATCTACTTCAACGGCCCACAAACCAGCCGCCTTCCTTCCTGACCTCTAGCGCACTGATGCCATGTAAAGCTGCAGCTCTAGCTTCCCACAGCTCTGCAGCTCTCGGCTTGCAGCAGCCAGCAGCTTACATTAACCTTCTCAGGGGTGGTCCCACTGAAGAGTTTGACCTGAAATCAATAAAGCATCCTAAAACTCACCACCTGCGTTGGTAACTCTCTATTTTCCCTTTCTTTATCTTGAGCCTAAAAAAAGGCCTTCATATATTTCCATGGTGTTCTATTTTGTTAGCTTTACTTGGTATACTGTTCCAGTCTAGTGAGTTATGGGGAGAAAACTGAGGCATGTAAGCCAAGGTGTCAGGGAAACACCACCAAACACATCCTAGAGAGAGAATCGGGTCTTAAGGGACTGGATGATCAAAACAAAACAAAAAAACAAATAGCATTGTAAGGTAAACAACTTTACAGCTTAAACAATCAACATACAAATAGCTCTAGTTAGGAATATTTCTTTAAGGTCCAAACAATCTCTACCTTACAGTTTCTTATGCAGGTTTTAGAATTTTAGTTACATAATTAAATTCACAATTTCCTGCATTTTAATTCATTTTAAATTTCAAAGTTCAAAAGCAGACATCTCAGATGTCGAGAGGGATGCTATAAACCTGCCCCAGGTCCTTCAGGTGCTGCTTCTGCTTTTCTCCACATTGGACCCTGGTTATTTACAGAACGTGCTGCCCAGCAGTTTGCATGGCCAGTTTCATGTGCTATGATGACTTAGAAAGAGAGCACAGCTTTCAAAACTAGACAATAAGGTATTTAGATAGCAAAACTTTAAATGTGACAATTTACTTCTAAATGATTTTATGTGTATCCGTTTTAGCCTGCATGTATGTCTATACAACACTTGTGTGCCTGATGTCCATGGAGGCCAGACAATGGTATCAGACACTTTGGAACTGGAGTTAGTGGTAACTGTAATGTGCCTTGTGGGTCCTGGGAATCAAACCCAGGTCCTTGGGGAAAAGCAACTTGGGCCCTCAGAAAAAAAGCTATTGAGCTAGCTCTCCAGCCCCTTAACTTTGACATCGAAAGTATCCAAAATGTTAATTTATAGCTATGTCCTCTCCCAAATAATCTCCATCCTGACCTTCAACAACAGGCATTTTTTGTTTTTTTGAGACAGGGGTTCACTATATAGCTCTGGCTATCCTGACTATGTAGACCAGGCTGGCCTTAAACTGGCAAAGAGCTGCCTGCCTCTGCCTCTTGAGTGCTGGAATTAAAGACATACACCACCACACTTGGTTCCAACAGCACAGTAATAAAAAAAATATGGATATGGGTATGCACACATCTGTTTGGTACCCACAGAGGCTAGAAGGCAGCATCCAATCCCCTGGAGCTGGAGTTATAGGTAGTTTTGTGCCACTTAACATGGACATGGACTTGGGTCCCTGGAAGTGTAGTAAGTGCTTCTAACCACTAAGCCATCTCTTGAGCCCTGACTTACATAATTTTTGTTTGGCTTCAGCAATGTTGTGGCATGTGCACACAGGGAAATGGCTGTGAGTAGAGTATCACTACAACTATGCCTTTTTTTTTTTTTCATTTCTGTTAGGGACCCCCCCCCCCCCGGTATAGCTTTCATGCAAAGTACACTGTTATGAATATTCTAGTTAGTCTTGGAATGTTCATTTCAAAGATGCCATTTCCTTCTAAATTACTTTTCCAAGTGATGACTATGAATTCTAGGAAGGTCTGTTTAGATCTTCCTTTGCTCTTCAACTTGTAGCCCACAACTGCCCGGGCAGCAAGCATCTCTATATGAAGTGTCAGACATCTCGAATTGAATAGCCCAACACTTGAGCACCTTACCTTCTCCTACACTGATTCACTGACTGGCAGTTTTCCTACCTTATAAAACAAATTATCATTCTAGCTCTCTTGGGGAGAACCAGAGAGTTATCCACATCTCCTTTTGAAATATCCAAATCCAATCCATCAGCAAATTCTTCATGACAAAATATACAGAACCAGACAATTCTCCTCAGGCCTGGCTGTTTCTCTTTATCCTTATCATTGGCAGCTGGGCTACTAGAGTGACCTCCTGACTGGCTTCATTTCTGATCCTGCTTCCTTTTCCAGTACGGCTTATTTCCATCTGATGAAGTAGCAAGAACGATCCTGTAAAGTCAAACCTGGACACTGCCAGCCCAGAGCCTTCCAACGGCTCCCTCCCTCCAAAGAACCACCACCCTCTGCTTTTCTGTCAGCTCTCTGTCCCCACTGTGGCTCCTTGCTGTTTCCTGAACCTGCTGGGTTGTGCCAGCTGGGAGTCCCGCCTAGAGCACCGCTCTCCTCTCTAGCTCTGTGATTCAGTGTTACTTACCTTTCAGCTGAGACGCCCATCCTCTCCCTCAGCTTTATTTCTCTCCATACCTCTTACTGTTTTTCCCCTACTTTGTCACTTATTGTTAGTTGTCTGCCCAGAGCAGATTCTAATCTCCAGAAAGACTGAGATGGATCACTGCTATATATCCTATATATGCTAATGTCTCAGATAGCGCCTGACACTTAGCACATACACAATGTCTTTACTGGATAAATGAGTTTGAAATTCCAATGAAGGCACTATATTAAAACGCATCATTTTCAAAGGAAACAAATATGTTTTCAGAAGGAATTCATCATTAGGAGAACTATACTGAGGGGAGGGAAAGTTAAAAGTTGTCCTTCAGGCAGAACAATAAGATCAGATGAAAACTGAGATCTCCATAAAGAAGTGCAGAATACTGGAAATAGTAATCACCTGGGTGACTATATGGGAATTCTTTATGCACATATCATTAAAAGTTAATAACTGACATTATAAATAATACTCAATCCAAATGAAGGAAGAATAAATAGAAAAAAAGGAGACTGTGGGATGGCTCAGCAGGTAAAGGCACTTGCAGCCAAGACTGAAGACACCCGACCAACATGACGGGAAGAGAGAACTGACTCCTGCAAGGTGTTCCCTGACCGCCACACTCACAGTGTGGCACAACCTCCCCAGTGCCTCCATCCCAAGCAAGCTCGTAAATAAATATAATGAAAATAAATTCTAGATGCCTGGCCGTCCGAGCCCAGATCCAGAGGTTTGAGTTAGCCTACCCCAACATACACTCCATCTACAGGCTGCTGGGGCCATTAGAGCAGGTCCCAGCTAGCCAGCCAGCCTGCTCTCAGCATGGAGTCATGGTGGCTGCAGTGGGTGCTGCTTGCCCTGCCGAGCAAAGGAGAATGCGAAGCAGTGTCACTACCCACAAGCCACAAACACAAAGGGTGGTCCTGCCGAGCTGACGTCCATGGCAGGAGCTGAGGCCAGAGACCACGTGGGTGTCCTATAGTCTGTGCTGTTGCAAGAACCCCTGTGGAGGTCCATGACCCATGCTCCTGCTGGTTGTAAAGGGCAAGGAAACTAATTTCGCAGTCATAGTGATGACTGTCGACTCCCAGATAAGGAAGAGGGACATAAAGGCTTCGGTGACAACCCCTACCCCTACACCCAAAAAAGTAATAGTCTAGACAGAAAGCAACCGAAGAGAACTCTTAAAAAACTGTGATAAAGATGCTGAAGTGTAGCTCTCCACAACTGATGGCTTCTGGCAGGGACCTGGGGTGGGGTGGGTAAGGACTCGGTTTTCTTTAAAGGGCTGGCTACTGGGAGTTTGACCATGCCTCAGTGAGTATATGGGCAACACAAGTTGGACTTTCTTTCTTTCTTTCTCTTTCCTTCCTGCCTTCCCTCCTTCAGCTTTTACTGATTCTTTCTTATTTTCACATCATGGTTTTTGGGGACTTTTTTGGATTCGGTTTTTAGAGACAGGTTTTCTTTGTGTAGCCCTGGCTGTCCTGGAACTCACTCTGTAGACCAAGCTGGCCTCAAATTCACAGAGATCTGCCTGCCTCTGCCTCCTAAGTGTCAGGATTAAAGGCATATGCCACCACTGCCTGCCTCTTTCATTTTTTTTTTTAAATTGGGGAGTGAGATGTCACAGGGTGGTGTGCGTGTGCGTGTGTGCGCGAGAGAGAGAGAGAGAGAGAGAGAGAGAGAGAGAGAGAGAGAGAGAGAGAGAGAGAGAGAACCTGGGAGGACTGGGAAGTGAGTGTGATCAGGGCACACAATGTGAAATTCCTAACTAATCAATAAAAATATTACGTTGGGAAAAAGTTTGAAAATAACTAAGTCAAATTTAAATTTAAGCCAGGATTAGTGGTACATGTCTTTAATCCCAGCTCTTGGGAGGAAGAGACAGGCAGACCTCTGTGAGCCTGAAGACAGCCTAGACTACACACCTAGTCCAGGGGCCAACCAAGGCTACAGAATAATATCCTATCTCAAACAGTGACAACAAAACAAACAAACAAAAGGAATAGATGGATTAAATAAATACACAACAAATAGCAAATGACAAAGTTAAATTAACCCTATCAATGGTCATAATAAATGTAAAGATTCAAAAATCCCAATTAAAGACAGAAGCTGTCAGATTATATTAAAAACTTTTTTTCAGCTGGGTATGTGTGCATGGAGTCGGGGGAATGTGGCATACGCCTTTAATCCCAGCACTCCAGAGACAGAGGCAAGCTGAGTCCAAGGCCAGCTTGGTCTACAGATGGAGCTGCAGGGCAGCCAGGGCTACACAGAGAAACCTTGTCTCAAAAACAAAACAAACAAACAAACAAAAAACCCAACCACCACCAACAACAAAAGACTACTTTTTATACAATATATTTTGATTGTTTTCCACACCTTCAATTCCTCCCATCTCTCTACCCACCCAACTTTGTTTTTTATGCTCTCTCTCTTTCAAAAAACAAACAAACAAGAAACACAAAAATAAAAATAAACAAGCAAAAGACCATGTCTTAATTAAGGTCACTACTGTGATGAAACACCAAGACCAAAAGCAACTGAGGGAGGAAAGGGCTTATTGGGCTTAGGCTTCCACCTCACTGTTCCTCATCAGTGAAGTTAGGGCAGAAACCTGGAGGCAGGAGATGTTGCCGAAGCCATAGAGGTGTGGGTGCTACTTACAGGCTTACTCCCATGGTGTTCTTGGCGTGCTTTCTTATAGAACCAAGGACCACCAGCTCAGGGTTGGAACCACCCACAGTGGTTGGGCCCTCTCCTATCAATTACTAAGAAAATGCCCTACAGGGTTGCCCAGAGCCTGATCTAATGGAGGTAGTTTCTCAATTGAGGGTCCCTCCTCTCAGATGACTTTAGTGTGTGTCAAACTATCCAGCACAACTGACCCCTTATCAACTTGACACACAAACACATTACTGGTAAGCCACCTTTCTTTTCTGGTTCATGTCCAAGATCACACATTAATATCAACAGCACAGTATGTTTGTCTTTACAAACGTAGGTCCCACAGTCTTTACAAATTAAATTAGAATTCAATCTCTTTAAGAATCCAAAGTCTCTTTTAAAACCTAAACTAAACTGTGGGATCCTGTAAAATAAAAAATAAGTTAAATGCCTCCTTACTTCAGGAGGAAAGTACCAGTCACAGTCACAATCAGATCAAAGTAAAACCAAACTCCAACTGTAAATCATCCCACATCCAATGTCTGGGACTCACTCATGATCTACTGGCCTCTTCCAAGGGGTCTGGGTCACTTCTCTGGTTCTACCCTCTGCAACACACACAGCTTGTCTTGCAGGAGCTAGCAGGCTCCACTCCATGCATGATGCTGTCCTTGGTGGTCACCCCATGGTACTGGCATCTACAAAATGCTAGGGGGTCTCGCTGGAACTGCATCGCACTTTGACCAATAGCCTCTCCTGGGATTCTTCATGGCACCAAGCCTCACATCCTCACAGGGCTCCTTCAGTTCCAGGGCTTCAACTGATTATTGAAGCTGCACCTTCTCCAATGGCCTCCTGGCTCACACAGTGCAAAGCCTCAGCTGATTTTCATGTCCTGTCATGCCTTCGAAATCACTGTCACCTGGGTGACTCTTACACATTACCAAGTTTGGCTGTCTGTGTGAGGTACAACCTTGGCTGACTCGTGAGGAAACACTTCCCAAAAGATTTCACCTCAATGCTTGTCTCTTTTCCATCACCATTAACTTCTTAACTCCATCTGACCAGCATCAATTGTTTCAGTAAAGGAAAGGATTTATTTAAGTGCTTCTGGCCTCTTGTTAATCACAGCTGGTTCTTTAACCCCAGCAAACCACAACCACAGATTCTCAACTCAAATTAGAAAACACCCCTGATAAGAGCCTTTAAATAACTCTCAAACTTTCCTCTAGGGTCTAGAACTTCACAAGGCAGGCCTCATCACCTGCACTGCTTTCAACATTCTCATCCTCTAAGTTCCGACGGAAAAGCTCATCAAACTCTGAACACTCGATGCTTTTCTAGCCCAAAGTTCCAAAGTCCTTTCACAATCCTCCCCAAAACAACATGGTCAGGTCTGTCACAGCAATACCTCACTATCCTGGTACCAATTTGTCTTAGTTAGGGTTACAGTTACCGTGATGAAATGCCATAACCAAAAGCAACTTGGGGAGGGTGGGCTTAATTTGACTTACACTTTGGCATCACTGTTCATCATCAAGAAATTCAGGACAGGAACTCAAGCAGGGCAGGAACCTGGAGGCCATGGAGGGGTGCTGCTTACCGGGCTGCTCCTCATAGCTCTGCTCAGCCTGCTTTCTTATAGAATCCAGGACCACCAGCTCAGAGATGGCACCACCCACAATGGGCAGGGCCCTCACCATCAATCACTAATTTAAAAAATTGCTCACAGGCTTGCCTACAGCTCAACCTTATGGAGGCATTTTTCTCAAGTGCGGTTCCCTCCTCTCAGATGACCTTAGCTTGTGTGAAGTTGACATAAAACTATTCAGCATAGGGGCTGGAACAATGGCTCAGGGGTCAAGAGTACTGGGTGTTCTTAGAGATGTCTTGAGCTAAAGTCCCAGCAGGCTGGCCTTGAACTCACAGTGATCCACCTGCCTCTGCCTCCCAAGTGCTGGGATTAAAGGCATGTGCTATCATGCCTGGGCATAAATAAAGTCTTAAAATATTAAAAGCAAAACGAAACTATTCAGCATAGGCCACTAAGACAAAAAATGTCAAAACAAAGAAAAATGAAACATGGTGAACAGAAACTGAAGGCATTCATGTTCATACGTGGCATTATTAATGTTGTCTAGATGTCCACGCTCCCTAAATGACCTACAGATGCATCAAAGGCAAATCAAAACAACAAACCAAACCAAACTAAAAAGCAACTAACCTGATGTAAAAAGAACAAAGCTAGCAGCATCACACCGCCAGACCTCACAACACAGTAACATAAGCAGCATGGTGTAGCACCAAAACAGCTAAGGGGAAAAGTACAAGAGCACTGAGAAGCCTACACAATTATGGTCAATAGGTTTAACCACACGACCAGCAGCACTCAGTACAGAAAGGACAGTCTCTTCAGTAGAAAGTTAGTGCTCGCTATCCACAATGTTAGAAACACCCTAGCTGCCAGAAAAGACATATTAATAAGTCTAGCCAATTATACTGTTGGAAAAATAAAACTTTATTAAACAAAAGAAGGAATACAAAATGGATTAAAGTCTTAAATATAAGACCAACAACTATGAAACTATTAGGAGACAACATAGGAAATACTCTATGGTTCAGGGGATAAAAAGCATTTGCTGTCCAAGTATGAGGGCCTGGTTTCAAATCCTCAGAACCCATATAAAATCCAGGCATGGCTGGGCACACAACTATAACTCCTAGTTACAGGGCTGGAGGTAGAGGGGCTGAAAACCAGAGAACTGCTGGGGCCTGCAGGCTGTCAGGTACACACCCACACATGTATATGTAAGATCGATCTCTCTCTCTCTCTCTCTCTCTCTCTCTCTCTCTCTCTCTCTCTCTCTCTCTCTCTCTCCCCTCCCCCTCCCTCCCTGGTTATATCATGTATATTTACCAAGGTATCACACTATATCCCATTAAATGGAAATATGTCCAAATAAATCAAATAATATTCTCTGAGCGCAGTTAAGTGAAAAAATCAGTACCAGGGTGCTGAAAAATTGCTCAAATGTTTAGAATTAAGTAGCATTTCTAAATAGCATATGGACAAATAATAAAAGGGAAATAAGGAAGTGTTTTGAATTCCGTGCTGTATACCGAGCTAACGTGACAAAAATCTGTGTGGTCAATAAGTGAGACTGCGGAGAAGCATGGAATGCATCCCATCACCTGCTTCTGATTCTAAAATCCAGAAAGGCAAAAATGAGATGGAACTTTCCAGATGACAGGGCTTGTGTGTGAAACTGACAGTTAACAGGACACTTCATGCTGACAAGCATCTCTCAAGAAACAAGATGAGAAATCTATTCTTTGCATTGGTCAATATTCTTTACCGGGGAGTTGTGCTAACTGAAAAGGCAAGAAACAAAAACCACTTGGACTGTAAAGGAATAATTAAAGCCACATCTGATTACAGACAATGATGGTCTGTGCAGAAAATCTATTCAACTTTACTAAAATAAGTGAATTTTGAAAAGCTGTATTTACAAAGCCAGGCAGTGGTGGCACACATCTTTAATCCCAGCACTTGGAAGGCAGAGGCAGAAAGATCTCTGTGAGTTCAAGGCCAGCCTGGTTTAAAGAGTGAGTTCCAGGACTGCCAGGGCTACATAGAGAAACCCTATCTCAAAAAAAAAAAAAAAAAAAAAGTTGCATTTACAAGATAACATATGCAAACAAATTATATTCATATACACCAGGTGGTCTGGATGTAAGCTATCTCCCATAGTCACATTTGGTTGCATATCTGTGGTCTCCAACTGGTAGTGCTGGAAGAGACGGGTCCCTGAGCACAGGCCTTGAGACCCACTTCTTGTCTGTTCTCTGGCTCCTCACTGTGAACACGGTTGACCAGTCACTCCAGACTGTCCTAACCCACCCTCCTTGCCACAGTGAACTGTAGCCCCTGGAACTGTGTAGCCAAAATAAGCCCTCTTTCTCTTGAATTGGTTCTTGTCATCTGGTCACAGAAAGCAGGGATATACTAGAAAGAAAGCATCAAAATTTATAATATCATCAAAAATACAAACTACTTAGGAATAAATGACAAACTATGTGGAAGAGTGGTACATTACAAGTTGAGATAAACTTAAATCATAAACACATAGAGCGCTGCTCATGGTCAGGAAGATTTCGTATTAATAAAGTGCTGGTAAGCTAATAGCTAACAGTGTCTGTGTCCTAATACCTGGAGCCTGTGGACGCTATCTTACAGAGCAAAAGGGACTTGCTAATGTGATTAAGGGCCCTGAGATAGGGAGATTATCCTGGATTATCCACATGGGCCCAGTGCAGTCATGCGCATCATTAAGGGAAAGGGTGCCAGCCAGAGAAGGAACGTGACTGCTGATGTGGAGGTGGAGGCCAGGCACAGACAGTGCTGGCACAGTGTGGATCCCTTCTTGAGCCTCTGCAAAGAATTCAGTCTCCCTCGCATTAAGTTAGCACCATAAAATACCACCCTAGATTTCTGACCTGCAGAAACGTGAGCTATAGGATGCTGTCCTAGGCCATTAAGCTTGTGGTCGTTTGCTGGAGCCAAGATAGGAAGCTAGGTCAGGTCTCAGATCCTCCAGCCAATCCAAATCAAAGTTCTGAGACTGTGAAATGGTTCAGCAGGTGGAAGCACTTGCTGCACAAGCCAGATGAACTGAGTTTGATCCCCAGAACCCATGTAAAGGTGGAAGGAAAAACTGAGTCCTCCCCAAAACTGTCCTCTGTCCCCTTTGTGGGACAACACTGTTCTCACACATATATACAGACAACACACAATAATAATCAATATAAATTTTAAAATAATTGCTAATTTGTAGAAATTTCACTAATCCTAAAATTTATATAGACATGTAATTGTCTAAAAGCACAAAGAATATATCTCAAGAATTTAACAATGTTTAAATATTTATTTCATGTCTACGTGTGTATACGTGAGTGTAAAAAATATGTGCACATGTGTGTATGATCCCGCAGAGGTCAGAAGAGGCTGTTTGAAAGTAGAGTGGCAGGTGGTTGTGAGCCACCATGTGAACGCTGAGAAGTAACCTGGGTCCTCTGAAGGAGCAGTAGGCACTCGTGTTACAGGACCATCTCTCTGGCCCCATCCAAGCACTTAAACAAACCAGTTAGCATTAATAATTACCCTCCCCGTACACGCCCTTCTTACAAGTGACAGGGAAAGGAAAACACAGGAAAGCCCCTGGCCTTAAGCTTCATTCATCCATCTGTTCATTCAACAAATATTGCTGGAAACCCACTAGGTGCCAAGCATTGTTCAGGATGGGGAACATCACTGAACAAAGCAAACACCCTGCCTTCCTGGAGCTCTGTGGCCACACCTATACAGCAAGCGACAAACAGTGGTAAGTGCAGCGTGTAACTGGGGACATGCTAAGGGTGGCTAGGGGAGCAGTCCATCCCAGGTGCAAGCAACAGGGCAGGCTTTGTCTGAAGCTAACTGATAAATACTCAAACTGAGCCATCTATCTGCTTTTCAGTACTTCTCTCAGCCACCAATTCTTATCCATCCCGCACCGGTCTAACTCCTAAATGCTGTTAGCCTTTGAATGAGGGACAGGGGACGTTAGAGGGGCCTTCCGCCTGCACTTTCTTTATCCTCCTTACTGCCATCCTCTGGGCCTGTCCCTTTGTGGTAAGGAGTGGCCTGGAGAACACCTGCTCTAACACCTACTGTGCCCTGTACTGTGCCTGTCAGCAGCCTACCTCACTTTCGCCTGCCCAAGGGGGTTGCAATACTGTGACTAACTCTCTCAGGGTCTTGACAACTGGCGAGGTGGGGACTTTACTTAAACAAGGGTGAAGTTGTTGGCCTGGCCTTGAAAATGCACAGAGTCCTTCATTTTTCTCCATATCTGGTAATCCCGCTCAACTATGTAGAAGACCCCTGTATGGATAACATCAGCAATGGCCATGGTCTGCTGCAAGTTCATTGTCGGAAGAACAGCTCCATTACGGCCTGTCTCAGTTGCTGCTTCCACACCTTTCTCTCCCTCAGCAGTACCAAACTCCAGCCTCTCTGTCTCCTGGGCTGTTAAAGTACTTCCTGGGGCTACTCTTTATGTCAGTCTGGTGTACAGATGAATCTTCCTGGTGTCCTTCCCATGGATGAAACCGTATCCACTTCCCACACTGAGCCGTTTTACCATTCCCCATGGCTGGCTTGCCTCTGCACACAGGCTGATATGAGGCCACTGCTGCTTGCTCTGCATGCAGAACCAAGGTTGACGTGGTCCTGCCAGGAGCAGCTGCTGGGTTTCAGGAGAGGTGAAGGCGACTGTGCTGGTAGTGAGCTGCTCAGCCCTCTCTTGACTCCTGCTCTTGGCTTCTGATTGAACTCTCCTTGTGACTTCTAAGTCCTTCAAACTTAACTTCTGCCAGCCCACATTGACTAGAATCCTTGCCCGCCCGTGGCACAGTTGAATAAAACATATTTTGTAAGCCACGCACTGCGTTTATGTGGGACAACTTGAGAAATCATTTCTTACTGAGAAAATCATATTTCTCATGTGAAAAAATGTGTGGGAACTGACACATCACATTTATTGTGATAGGCAATTTCCTGACAGATGGACTGCTCACACAGAGATGCTCAGCACCGCACTGTGTTTAAAGTGGATGCTGGTGGTACCTGAGCTCACTGCACAAGCAGCAGGAGGGAGCTGCAGAACCACGGCAGTCCAGGTCAGTGCGGCTCCTTTTAGACTGTTCTGATTTCGTGCTGCATCCTTACACTTCTCTCCACCAGGAATGGTGTCATGTATACTCTGTTTATGTTTTAACTAATCATTTTTATTTTTTAAAAAGTTGTTTATATACATGTAATTTTACTTATGTGTGTCTTTGTATGTGCTTGCCCACGAGGCCAGAAGAGGGTGTCAGACCCCTGGAGCTGTAGTTACAGGCTGATGAGCAGCCTGATGTGGGTGCTCAGAACTGAGTTCAGGTCTTAGGCATGAAAACCAAGTGCTCTTAACTGCTGAGCCATTCTCCAACCCCAGCATTTGTAACTTTTATTATAGGTTTCATGTTTTAAGATGGTAAAAGATGACTAACCTATTATACATGTATAATTTATATATATAAAATATACCAAACTTTTTGGTTTAATTTTTTGCTAGGTTTGTAGTTAGCCCACGAATTTTTCCAACTCTTCATCTAACTGCACCTAGGACCTTCAAGGGTCAACTATGGTTTCTGCAGTAGTTACTAACATGTGGTCTGACTGAGAAATGAGCTCTGCAGTCTACAGCATTAAACACTTGGTCCCCCTCAGTGCTGCTGTTTGGGAGGTTCAGGTGCTCCAGCCTTGCTGAGGAAGCGCCTCACTGGAAACAGGCTTTGAGATGTAAAAGGCCTTGCCTACTTGCATTTGCTCTCTTTATCTTGTGCTTACAGTTCCAGACATAAGCTCTCAGCGCCCTGCTCTCATCACACCAGCCACTGCTGTCCCCACCATTACCAACTCTAGCCTTCTGGAGCAGCCATAGGTCCAAATAGGCCCCTTCTTATATAAGTTGCCTTGGTCATAGAGTTTTATCATAGCAACAGAAAAGAAACTGATACAAACGTTTAAATAGTATGTATGTAAGCATCAAATTATCAGATTTTATTATTTATCCTTAAACTGTTTTCTATATTCAGGTTTGTTTGGGGGTTCTCAATGACAGCCGGCCCCATACACACAGACCTAGCCATGCATACTTGCTTCATTAATACTTCAAATGCTGCTATATCAAGGCTACTTAACATGAAGCTCTTCCCAGGCTTTTTCTACCCATTCTGCTCCCTCTCCAGCCCTGTGGTACTCACTACTCATATGTGCAGTTGAAAGGCAGTCTCACAGCCAACAAAGATAGCACAATGATTGTCAAATTCTCATTTTAGTGGACCCTTTAGTATTTGTATTTGTGTTTGAAATTCAATATAAATTAAATATAAATATTGAGATGTAACATCTTTGGTTAAATATAATTTGCAATTCGTGCTCAAAATACTTTTACTAAACTTGATATTATCTTTAATGCTGAAATAAATATATCTCATTCTATAGACCAGGTTGGTTTCAAACCCATAGCTCTCCTCCTGCCCCTCCACCCTCCAAGATTGTAGGTATGAGCCACCACGCCCAAAGAAATATATTCTTTAAAAAACACTAATTATTGGGCCACCAAGACTGCTCAGGGAGAAAGGAATCTGTCACAAAAGTTTAATCCCTGGAACCCAGAAAAAAAGTGGCTGGAGAGAATGGGCTCCACAAAACTGTCCTCTGACTTGTGCAAACACATCATGGTTGTACATTTGCTCACATTTGGGGGTATACGTGTGCACACACAAACACACACTTTTTTTTTTAGACAAATGCGTCTTTTAATAGAAAAACAAACATAAAACAAACCCAAAAACCACATGTGCTACAATAGCAACACACTTTTTTTTTTCCAGTTCTAGATAGCTCCAAGTTTGACACACACACTCTTTAAAATTGCTATTGGTTTTTAAACTAAATAAAGAAAAATAGTGTTTTTTTTAGTAGTTGCCTGAATTGTATCTTTTACAGACATACAGTTTTACTAAAAACAATTCTATTCATTAACAATCAAATAATTATGTAAAATGTATCAGCCTGTAACCAGGGATCAGAGTTCAAATGATTGACCACAAGGACAAAGCCACTGCCCACCTGGTTGTGAAATGTTTACTACCTTATTCTGTAACGTGCACTTTCTATTTATTTAACTAGCATTACTATAACAAAACTAAAAGTCTTCAGCTGGCATAATAAATGAATATTCAATTAATTTCATAATCATTTCTGAAAATAATTTTATCCCTTGGGGAAAGACACTGTCAAAATTTATACATTTTGGGTGTCAAATACTCTAGGTACAATACTGAACACAGTAAATAACTGTCTAGTTTGTAAGAGAAATAGAGAAAATGAAAGAAGACAAGAAAGGACACAGTGTCAGTATGAATAGAAGCTGAAAGGTCCTTCAAGTTGGATTCCTAGAGAACAAACACACACACACACACACACACACACACACACACACACACACACACACACACACGAGAGTGGGAGCTTCTTTGAGAAGGTAAGTTGAGCAAATACCCGAAGGCATGGGAGAGTTAGCCAGGTGCCAGAAGAGGGTGCCAAGCTGGCCTCAAATCCACAGCAACCCTATTACCCCAGCTTCCCAACTGCTAGAATTGCAGGTGTGAGCCTGTAATTTTTCAGGCTACAACCTCTCACTTAAAAGCTGTACATAATAAGTTCATACAGTTTTAAAATGTCAAATTTAAGAACTTCTAAGGGATTAAAAAAAAAATGTAACTGGACTCTTCCTGTGCTTTTCCCTTTCCCAATGCAATCCAAATACCAATTACCTTCCTGAAGCATGATTAAGATCAGCATTCAGGTGGCTCTAAGGAGTGGGCTGAGGCCTCAGGGGCCAGATAAAGGAGCAGGCAAAACGTTTTCCCCTCTAGCAGAGAAGCGGTGAAGCTCTGAGCATGGAACCCTGGGGAAGGACACACTGCAGTGCCTGGGCAAGCCTTTCCCTAAAGAGGAACAGACACTGGACCGTGTGCTCCACAGAGTGCTCCCTACCTGCAGGAGGATGAGAGCCGTCATTTTTGTACAGTTAATATATTGGGGGGGGAGGGCAGGCCCAGAATAAGGACAACCTACAGGATCAAAACTGTTCAAGGAGACTGATGGCCTGAACAAAAGTAATTATTACTAATAACATTTAAAATAGAGGCTTGGAGTTAAAACTACATTTTATGAAAGTAAACACTCAATAGGCAATTGACTGCTACTCAGGCCAAATTAATGGTCAAAAAATAGAAATGCTTAGAGCTGCAGGGAAAATATATAGAAGACATCACAAGTGACAGTATAAGATACAGGGGACAAAGACTCAGCGTCAGGAGAACAAATGTTGATGACAGGGGTGGAAAACAGACCAAGGGAGGACACCAATGAAACAGAAGAAGCACCCCAGAGAGACATGAGACTGGATGAAGACAGAAAAGGACACATTACAGACATCAAAAAGGTAAAAGCCACGCTAAGCACACTGGAGCGAAATTCCTAAGTTCTAGGCAAAGAGAAAGAACTTCAAAGCTCCCAGTTAAACGCAAAAACAATTTAGCACTCAAGGCTTCTAAGGAACTGATTTTTTAAAGTGGCAAATTAAAAGAATCAAGCACAGATAATTCTTGTGCTCTGTAATATAAAAATGGGGTTATTTAAGGCAAGTGTGAGGGCAGGGTTGGGTAGAGGGCAGTCCAAAAAATAAAATTAGAACAATAAAATTACTATATCAGAATTTTACAAACCCTAGTTTATGTGTGTAGACCTCATATATCAAGAGCAACAGCATAAAGAGAGTTAGGCAAATCCTCCTGGCAGAGCAGAGCCGCTACGTGCGTCCAGTGACAGCACCTTGAGTTTGATCGACCTGTAGTTTGAACTTTATTTATTTGATTTTTAAGTTCTGTGAAAAATAAGTTCAGTATTTTGGTGGTGACTACACTGAATCTGTAGATCACCTTCAATAATATGGCATTTTTACTAAATTAACTCTGGTACTTTCTCTTTTGTCTCTTTAAATTTCTTTTTATAGTGTTTTACAGTTTTTATTATAGAAGTTTTTCTGCCCTCACAATTAGGTTAGGAATGTTATCATTTCTTGAGGCAACGGTGAATAAGAGTGTGCTCCTGACCTCTTCCTCAGCTGTTGCTGGTACACACAAAGGCTACTGGCTTTCTCTGTGTGTCAACGTTGTGTCCTGCTACTTTGCAGTATTTGCTTATCAGGTCTACAATTCTTCTGGTACAGTCATTAGGTTTTCCTAAGGACAGGAAATAGATGGGTGGCTCAGTATATACACTGCCTGATGCACAAATGTTAAGGACCTGAGTTTGGTCTCAAATGAAAGCCAGGGTATAGTGGCACACTTACAACCCCGAGCACTGGTGGGGACGAGGATGGAAAGATGAGCTCCTGAAGCCACAGGCTGGCTGGCACAGCCAAAGCCACACCCTGCACGTCAGAAGGAGACGGATTCAAAAAATAAAGGCAGAGAGTGTTAAGATGATGGCAACCTCTGGTCTCCTCTAACACACACACACACACACACACACACACACACACACACACACACACACACACACACACACACACACACACCCCACAGAGCATTACAAGAGGTTTCCATATTCCTTGATAACTAAGGAAATCAAGGCTAAGGAAGGCACACATCTTATTATACAGGTCAATGACACAATGTTTAAGATTTTGCAGAGAAATTCCAATGTCATAACACTTACCATAATTTATATATGAGGTAGGCTGCTCAGTTCTCACTCTTTGAAAATATCCTTAATGGCTGATAATTAAGCATTTTACTGGAATGTTCAAGTTAACACAATATGGAAAGTTCAAAGAAAATGCTCAAGATCAAGTCATAACAAAAAATATTTATTGTTAAGGTGTTGAGAGAACAAGGATTGCTGTACCATCAACATTAAGCCGTATGCTGAGAACTGAGTCTGCTTATCACAAGCTTATGTATGTGACATAATCAGAGGGCTGCTTACACACTGATTAATACAGACTCTTTTCATAATTGAATACATACAATGATATAATCTTCAAAAGAGAAATATAAAATGAAGTAGAAAAAAGTCAAAAGAACTACGTGAAAATATTTTAAAATTTTCAAATGTACTTTTTCTAAATTATATTTACCTGAAGGATGAAATAAATTAATCTTCAGATTTGTGATGAATTAAATTATGTTCCTGATTAAAGATTATGTTTGTCCACTGCTGACTTATACATTATAAAATACAAACCCAGTGAAAATATGCTAAGTAGACTACAAACTCACCACTACCACCACCACCACCACCACTGACTGTTGATGGCTAGAGCCTCCTAAATCATTTCTACCGAGTTCTAGAGTATACTAGGCTCAAGAGCATGGTCCTGCCACATACTAAATAGTACAATCTGGCTTCTCATTTTACAGAAATACAATTTTAACAATAAAAACAATTATAAGAACAATAATTCTGCTTGGTGCTATGGTGCACGCTTTTAATCCCAGCACTTAAGGAGGCAGAGGCAGGCAGATATCTGTAAGTTCGAGGCCAGCCTGGTCTACAGAGTGAGTCCAGAACAGCAAGGGCTACACAGAAAAACCCTGTCTCCAAAAATCAACAACAACAACAAAAAACAAAACCCAGTCACCCCAAGACCTTGTGATGGGCAGACTCAGTTCTCAGCGAACGGCTTAATGTTGATGGTACAGCAATGATTTATGTAAGTTATTTTTTCTTTTTGAGCTTATAAAACAAATCAAGTACACCATGGCATGAGATATAACTCTCTGTCTTTGCCACATACTCCTAAGAATAAGGTCATGGAAGTACCCAGGGCTATAGGCCTGGCCTTTGGACTTAACTTAGACCACATCCACTGTGTTCTAAGTTAGAGAAGCAGGAACTCAAGGTCATCTTTGGCTACACCATATGTCTGACCCTAACAATAACAACAACAAAAAGAAAAAAAATTGAAATTCCCCAGACTGAGCTGGGGACAGTGACTGCTGTGCAAACAAAGACCAGAGTTCAGATCCCCGGAACCCACGATGGAGCTGAGAATGCTTGGCAATGCACCTATAATCCAGAGCATAAAAGAACGTTGCAGGGACTCATCAAAGGAAGCTGGTTAGTCTGTGCAAGCAGAGTTGGCAAGCTCCATAGTCAGCTACCTCAGTACATGGCAAGTCTTCCTTGATCCCTCATGTGAATGCATACATGAACACATGCCACAAACACATATAAGAAACTCTGCATAGACTAATAAACCCCACAAAAGGAAATATAAGGCTGCAGGCATATAATCACAATACTTGGGAAGCTGAGGCAGGAGGATCAAGAGTTAGAGGCCAGCTTGTATTACGTAATGAGACTCTGTCTCAGAAAAAAAAAATTTTTTTTCAGAACATCAACAAAACCAACTAGATTTAGATCTTGGTAACTCACAGTCTCCTTTAGTGTCTTCTATCCATTCACAAAGCCAGGGAAACACCTAGCAGTTCCAATAGCCAAATATATTTCTAGGTGGGAGTTAAAGATTTTAAAGCTGGTCCCGGAGCAGGGCTGTCACTGGGGAACTGAGAAGATCCCTGCATTCCACACAATCAGGCAGCTGGGCTCACTGGCCAGCCCTCTCAGTGTGGCAGCCTTAGCCATCTCCAACAGAGCCTTACAGTGTCTGGAAATGGTGGGTAGGGGAAAAATCCTAGAAATTGATTAGGTTTTAGTATTTGTGGGCCTCACTGTAAATTATAACCTCCTAAACTCCTTAACTGCTAAGCTATAGCACTCTTCTCCACCAAATCTGTCCAGATAAATTCCACTTTAAATCGTTCCACCTTAAACCATGTTGTGCAAACAAGCCATGCCTCCATGGAAACAGTGTCTGTTGTACAAAATTGAGCTTTTGTTTCTGAAAAAAAGAGAACGGAGTCTGACCCCAAGGTAGAAATATGTATTTATAAATTAGCTTTTTTTTTTTTGAACAAGTAATGATTTTGTCATAAGAAAAAAAATGTTAGAACACCACTTACAAGGATCTTTTTCAAAGTCTGAGGTAACCTATAACGTGTGTAACATATGATCCAATTAAACGTCGCTGCGAGCATGAAAGACTTCCGTGCCAGCCGGTGTGTGCTAGAGCACACTGTAGGCACTGGCACCCCAAAGCCGTGCTCCTCCCTCACTGCCCACCAATCCTTTCTGCTCTCTTGCCCCATCGCACACTACCTGCCACTCTTACTACAGCGCCAGTAAGGGTGCCAGAGGAAAGAGCAAGGCCCAGCATGCACCGGCTCTTTGAGCTCCCACTTTATTGCCCCAAGTCTTTTGCCTATTAGGCAGGTGTAACTCACACAGGCCAGGTGAGATCATAGGCTATTTGGATAGCGTCAACAACTACCCCTTTATAAATGACATTATTCGAGTCAGGTAGATCTAGAATGAAGCCTCAGTCTTACCACTTAGAAGGATAATTCATTTTCTCATCTATAAGATAGAGATAGTACTAACTACCTTACAAACTTTTGCATAGCTTGTTAAACTGCGGGTCGTGATCCCATAACTGAATACAGAGGTCGTGAAAAGTCTAGCAGGAGTGAAGTGTTTCTGCTCACCAACAGCACAGCGAATCTGAAGTTCTGGCAGCACGAGCCCATGTTGCATGACCGACTTCACTCATCCTTATTAGTGGAACCACAGCATGTGCACTTTGCCCTCTACATATGCCACACACCAATGACTAGCACTTGAATACCTGTAGGATTTGACTGCAGTGTGTTTACTGCTAATACAAAGTCTCCTGTTCTTATGGAAACATCATGAGTTAGTAATGGGAAACAGTTACTTTTAGTATTTTTTCCTGTCAGTCCTCAACATGTGAGTATCAAATCAGTGTACCTCTAGCTTATATTGTTAGAATGTTTGATTTTTTTTTTAATTGCTGTTTGATGGGAAGCCAGAGGTAGGTGGACCTCTATGAGGTAAAGGCCAACCTGGTCTATACAGCAAGTTCCAGAGCAAACCAGAGCTACATTAAGAGGCTATGAAGTGGTCTGGAAGAGAATGCCCCATAGTCTCCCATTTGAATGCTGGCCCCCAGTTGGTGGAACTGTTGAGGAAGGAGTAGGAGGTGTGGTCTGTCACTGCAGATGGGCTCTGAGGTTTCGAAAGCCCATACCAGACCCAGCATCATTCTCTTTCTGCCTCCATCTTGTGGGTCAGATGTAAGCTCTCAACTGCTACTCCAGTGCTACGCTGGCCTGCCTGACACCATGCTTCTGGCCATGATGGTCATGTGCTAACCCTCTGAAACTGTAGGCAAGGCCCCAGTTACCAGTTAAATGCTTTCTTTTCTTTCATAACTTGCCTTGGTCATGATGTCTCATCATGGCAATAAAACAGTAACTAGGACAAAGGCTGCCTTTAAAAAATGCTGTTTGAGGGGCTAGAGAGATGAGTTTGGCTCCCAGGAACCACATCAGATAGCTCATAACTGCCTACAGATGGACACCTAGCTCTACAGAGATGGGCACCTACACTTACTTGCACATACCCACAGACATGCACACTTGCACACATACATGTAATTTAAATATTGTTGTTTGAGGGATGGAAAGGTGGCTTAGTAGTTAAGAGCACTGGCTGCTCTTACAGAGGACCTGGGTTTGATTGCCAGCAACCACATGGCAGCTCACAACCATCTGTAACTCTAGCTCCAGTGGATCTGATGCCCTCTGGCCTCCATAGGCACTACATTCACATAATACACATGCATACATGCAGAAACACACATATACATAAAATAAATAAATCTTTAAAATTTGATGTTTGAGATGCTGGCTTGGGTTCCATAAAAATTTTTGTTAAAGAAAAAGTTCACTTATGAATTTTGGTTTAGGATTAGAACAGAATTTCCAACAAGTTTTGAAATGGCCTTAAACATACTTTTGCCATCTTGTGCTACTTATTGAAGGAAAGCAGCATTTTTGTCACCAACAATTATAAAATCAAAGCCAATTCTGAAAAACACTGTCAATGTTCTTATCCTCCAATTAAAAAATCTGGTAGCATTTACTTCTATGTGTAAAATTAAGCAAGTACAACCAAAGAGTTGTTTAAAATAAATGATTTATGATTTACTGAGTAAATATTTGATTTCTCTATCTATTTTATATATGTACACACCCAAAGTTGCACAAAAATTACTTGGGCACAACCAGTTGTGAGTAGAAAAGGCTTAAGAAGCCCTGCTTATAGGATTAAATGATAATTGAGGTCATATGCTCACCAAAACGCTTGGCTTTCATTTACCCATTCAGTAAAACTTCTTGGGCCATCAGCCAGGAATGAACATACAATGTTTATACACTAAGTAACAGTTAATTTTGTTACTTCTACTAATCCATTTTCTGTTGGTATAATGAAAGTCCTGAGACTGTGTATTTTAAAAATTGGCTCTTTTAGCTCATGGTTTTGGAGACTCAAAGTCCAAGATTAAGTGGCTCTAAGATTAAGTCTGGGCTCTGATGAGGCTCCCGTGGTCACAGTGTAACCCAGTGCCGATGCACAAAGGAAACATGGCTGAGTATAGGAGGTACCAGTTACACAGGGTGACGACCTTCAGTTTTCATGAGAATTAATCTACGCTGTGAGACCAGCATTAATCTCTTCTGATTGTGGTGCTGCACTAGGCCTCCAGCACAGCAGAGACAAGGGTCCTGAACAACAATCTGTGAAGGGACACATGTAAATCACAATACTGTCCTTAAAAACACCTTCTGAGTTCCAACCGAGAACTCAGAAATAAGTGTGTGTGGTAAGCTGCCGACTAACATCAGATATCCATTTCTCCTTGTACATGGTAAGAGGACACATGACCTTGTGGCATACATGTGTCTTCCGTGGGGGCTTAAGCTCTGTCTACCGTGTTGTGAGGCAAAGCATCACATGGTGGCTACAGAAGCTCCTGAGGAGCCCATACACATGCACTCTGCCTACTTCATCCCTTCTTCAAGCTCTTAGAACACTGGTTCCTTCTCAGACTGATCATGGTGTCTTAGTTTCTTTTCCTGTTGCTGTGATAAAATACCCTGAGACAAATGCAACTTCAGGAAGAGAAGGTTTATGGTGGCTCCCAGTTTAAGGGAAGTCATAGGGACATGAGCTTGTGGTAGATGGTCATGCCGTGGCCACAGTCAGGAAGTTGAGAGCTGTGAATGTCACCCAGGACTCTAGCTCATGGAACTCTGTGGCCTGCAGCTAACCTAAGGGAGAAAATCCCTCACAACTATACTCACCCAGAGGCTAGCCCGACCTAGTAACCCCACAAGTGTGCCCAGAAGCTTGTCTCAAGGGTAACCCTATGTGCTGTAAGCTGACAGTATGAACCATCACAACAGTCATGCATGGCAGAAAAACAAACGCCTCAAAGAAACCTCAGTTCCTGACACTGGAGTGCTGTCACTGCAGCCCTGGACTTAAGATGACAATTAAGTTTTCATCTTCTGCCCCTCAGAGCTAACCTTAATCTTAATACAAGATGTAACCTAACTTAAAAAAAAATGGCTGCTTCTTAAGAGGAGTGTTAACTCTTGACAACATTCCACATCTTCAGGAGAAAAGACAAACACAGGAAACAGCAGCATGTGGCAGGATAAGATCAGTGCTTTCGAGTCTATTTTCCACCTCCTGTGTCAACTTTGGCAAACAGTTTAGCCAGGCCTCAGACCCAAACGGTTGTGAGAAGCACGTGGAATGCATATGGAAGGCCTCTGGCGAAGGCCGTCCGCCTGTCTTGGGGAATGTGGCTCCAGGGGCTCACTGTACCTCTTCTAATTCAGCACCAGACTAACTATGGCTACAGTTCCAGTCAAAACCAAGCCCCAGGGCCACATACACAACAGTGGTCCCCTAAAACAGTAACATTTAACGGTATGGCTTGTCCAGCTATATATGTTAGTAGAACAACAAAACTGTCTAATGATGTAGCTCTCAGAACGTAACTCTATGGTTAAGGGTGACATGACTGTAGTTTAAGACTGTGTGAGGCCAGGCATGGTAGACACCCTTTAATCTCAGCATTGGAGAAGCGGAAGCCGGACACTGAGATCACCCAACCCCACGTGGTTAACAAACGACAAAATGACTGAGTGAATCCCAAGGACAGCGCCACAGCATGCCCAGTGCCTAGCCGAATGCTAAGAACCCAGGAAACAATTACTGGTGAGCAGATGACCTACAGTGGAGAAAGAGACGGGAAGCAACCCAAAGGGCCAACTAAGGACTTCCTTTTCAGGCTAGCATGAAGTGGATCAAATCTACTCTCCTGCCTAGAACAACTAAAACACAGTAAATTAGAGAGAGTATCCATTTCAAGTTCTTGGGTACAGGAAATGAGGGTTAGGATTTCCGAGAAATTGCAAGAATGAAGTGAGCTCTCCTACTAGTGCCTCAAAGAGTTGTAAAATGTAAGTAATAAGTGAGAAAAACACAAATTATAAAGTATCAAAATAAATAAATAAAGTATCATACAGACATCAATGATGTCTTCTCTCACTGCTTGGAGAATCTCCATAGTAAAGTGCAAGAAAAAACAAAACAAAACAAAACAAAACAGCCCAAGCAGGGTCTGGGGTTGGTCTCCATTAGTTTAAGAGACGAAGCCGTATGTCCAAAGAGCTCAGAGAGCACAAATACACAGGACAGAGCATATGCCCAGAGTGAACACCAGTTACTTCCAAAGTCTGCCCTTCAGGACAGCTCTGCTCAACACATATGGCTGGGGAAAGAACCACATGTGAGCATTTAAGGAAGCATTACCTAGACCCATCCAGAGCAGCCAGAGTAGAGGACACTTCATTTATGGGGCACTGGGTAGTGTTCTCTCAAGAATTTTCCCTCTGCAGTTGGGGGTTGAGGCATAGTCCTAAACCAAGTGTTTTGCTGATCTCCATATGATTTAAAAACAGACTTGAAAGGATGCAATTGCTTCCAAGTAACTTATCCTGGGGGGGGGGGGGGGGGAGGCCGGGTTTGAATGAAAATGGCCCATAGGCTCATAGGAAGTGGCACCATCAGGAGGTGTGGCCTTATTGGAAGAAGTGTCACTGGAGGGTGGGCTTTGAGGTTTCAGAAACTCAAGCCAAACCTAGTGGCCCGCTGTCTCTTCCTGTTGCCTACAGATCCAGATGCAGAGCTCTCGGCTACCTGTCCTGAGTCATGTTTGCCTGCATGCCGCCATGCCACCAGCCATGACAATGATGGACTAAGCCCTGAACTGTAAGCCAGCAACAATGAAATGTTTCCCTTTATAAGAGCTGCGGTGGTCAAGGTGTCTCTTCATTGGCAACAGAAACCCCAAATAAGATGGGGGTAGGGAGCTGAAGTAGTTGTAGGAATACAAAAATTTCCTGGACCTAAGTTAAATTCACAACAATAAGGATCTACTAAAAATTGTCCAGCATACAAAGAAGAACTGCTATTTTGCTATTTTTTAAAAATAATTTTCTTGAAGTTTTACTGAAAATTAAATTGTCCTTAACACATGAACAAAATCATCTTAATCGTTTTCACCTTGTATGCTAATTTGACAAACTCCTGAAATGCTAACATTCCTAAGGCAAGCAGCACTGTAATTAAAAGCACAAGCTTCAGAGGCAGGAGAACCAGTGTCTGAGGCACTCCCAGCTTCTCTCTACATTCTTAGAAAAGCCACAGAGCATCTCTCAGTTTTAGCTGATTCACCCATAACCAGAGATAATGTTTGCTTCATAGGGCTGCTGTAAGTCCCCTCCCCAAGTAGAGCCAGGCGTAGTGTCGTAAGCCTTTGATCCCAGCACTTGGGAGGCAGAGACAGGCAGGACTCTGTGAGTTCAAGGCCAGTTTGGTCTACACATTACGTATGCAGTGAGACCCTGTATCAAAAAATTAGAAAAAACAAGTAGCCGTGCCGCACATTCAGCCAAACATTATTAAGGATTTATCACATGGTGTGGAGAACAGAGGCGCTAGAAATACAGAAGAAATGGGCCTCAAAGTATACTCAACATTGAACCCACATTAAAAGCTCATCAACTACAAACTTCATATTCCATTTCTTAATTTCTAAGTAGGACAATTATTTTAAGGTCTTCCTACAAAAATTAAAAGATCATTTTTTTCTTTGAAAAAAAACCTAAGAAGTTGTCAGGTTCAACCAATTAAGGTATGTCTGGGAAATATTTAAAAGCTGAAAAATATGGTAAAACCCTAATTTAAAAGCAACCTGCAATTAACATCACCTTTCAAATTTCTCAAATTAACAGACTAAATTATATACAGGCATAAAATGGACCAATCTGTTATTATGATAATTTCTGTCAGAAAGGCTGGGCCAATAGATACAAGGAACTAAAATCAAGTTCAAGTTTCTATTTCATTTGCTCATTCCACTTAGATGATAACAGATGGCTTAAATATTAACCCTATTAATAAAAGTTTGCATATTCATTTTTAATCCAACTTAGTCATACCTCTATGAATTCATTTTAATAATTGGACTACATAGCTGCGCACTTCACTCAAGGTCCTCCAAACCCCTCTTCTCAAAGCTTAGTCCCCAAACCAACACCAGTGTCACCTGGGAGCTTACTGTGATGACAGAATCTCATTTCCCATAACAATCTATTCTGATTAAGGAAGAATTTGCATTTTAACAAAATCCCTATAGGACAACTATGAACACTGTGTTGAGCTTGGGGTTTTGTTTGTTTTTTCCACTGTTACAATTTACTTCCAAATTAATTGTGTGACATGTAATAACAATTCATAGACTCAGCATGTTGGACACTCTCTCTGTTTATAACAATCTATCTTCATGTCACATAACTTGACCTTACCTCTCACCTGGGACCTGTTCTCTGAGAAGTCTTGCACTACTCGTCTTTCTCTTGGAAAGACAGTTTTGTCAATATGTGGCCTCTGAAATGTGCATCTTTTGGGGGGCAAAATATCTACATATATGGAACCAAGAGAGCAGAGTCTCTCCATAATTTGGGGGGGATTAAAAAAATCAAAATGGGTTTATCTACATTCAATTTGGAACATTCCATGTGGGGAAAAAAATGATTACCTACCAGAATGTCTTTATTGTAATAAATTTCTGTGTTTCACCTAACACGTAATTTAATGGTAGGTGCCAAGCGTTTTTTAAAAGAAATTCACATAGGACTTAGAGAATGTTATTATTACTATCATACAATAGTCACAGTGCCTATAAAATAGAACAAATCTTATTTCTCTTTCATTTAAAAAACTATATGACAGACCGAGGTTGAAACTGATCACAGCAGGCAGGATAGCTGGGCACAGATTCAAAGCAAGGTACAAATGTCCAGTTTTTAAAAGCCCTGCAAATGCCAACCTCATCTCTTGTCACTATGGCCATGGTGTTATGTCAAACATCTGAAAACCACTGAAAAGTGCTGTTCCTTATGAGCAATTATGAAGAGCTTTGCAAAGAGAAAATAAGAGTTGTAATAATAGTCGACATCTTAAAATGGTCAAAATGCCCATGCCCTCCGAGTTGCAGTATAAGAGTTACCTGGCTGAATCTGAGCCAATGCGTGCAGAAAAGGATTGAAAGGGATTAAAGAGCTGTTAGGAGAAATTATCAAGGAGCCTACTGGAGCAGTCTTGGGAGTTAAATATGTCCTTTAACAGCCTGGCCTTTTATAAAATCCAATTGTAGGCCCGTCACCCTTGCATTCGACTCCTCCTCACTCCGCACTTGGCATTTTTTTGGCCTCTGTCTTCTTTTAGGATACAGAGTTCCACAAGAGCACAGCAAGGTATTTAATGATTTTTTTTTTTTTAAATGGGCCTAAATCTACTGATTTCAGGTTTTAGAGCACCCTTTACTCTAATATTCCAGAATGTCATGAATAATTCACGATGCCCTATTTCTATTCACATTCCTAGCCAAGGCTCTCAAAACTGTGCCCTCGGCTTTATTTATTCAATCCCCCTCTGCTTCTCCACCCTTCACTCACTCAAACTCCTCTTTGTAACGGCCATGACTAACCTTCCTGCGGCTCAATGCGATGGCCACCGTCCTTACTTCCCTTTACGTGACGGCATCATTCAACCAAGTTAAGCAAGCATTCCCTCCCTCTCGAGAGAACGCTCTTCTAGCACAGGGAACTGTCATTCTCCAGGGTACTTTGTAGCTCTCTGGCCCCTGTCAATCTGCGAGGGCCTGACACCTCGACCTGACCTACAGTAGCTGCACTACCTTGGGACCAGGCCCTGGAATCCCCACTGACCTCTTGACTGGCTCACCATCATGACGCTGACTCACACCTTCACCTCTCCAGCCAAGCCCGGCCTCTGAGCCCATGACAGTACACTCAGCCGAGTGAACTGGCATTTATTTCACCGAGCACAGCAAGCTCATCACTCCCATATCTGACGTCTCATTCTCCTATAGTTGCTTCTGCCAGAAACCGCGTCCCTGCACCCTCACCACTCACACTCAACCGCCAAGCCCGTTCATTTCTAACCTCCAAGTTCTATGTCCCATTTCCCCCATCTCTACTGTCACCGCCCCTTCTCAGGCCTGAGGTGTTATTATCTTCTGTCTTCCTGAATTCACTGAGACTGTCCTCTGATTCTATCTACAAAGACAGAGTGATTTGTCAAAGGAGAAAATGATTAAAACCCTTCCTGTGGCTTCCCTCATGGGCCTCTAAAATAATATTCACATGGCACCTGTCTTTGTCCCCGGACACCCCCACCACTTACCAGCCTCCCCTTGGTTCCTTAGGCACCAATCTTTTTGGTTTCTCTCTACAGATATTAGACTTGCTAAGGTTTTCTCAGCCGTGGAGCCTTTCACATGTTACACCTCGGTTTCTCTTTTTTAATCTGACCCACGGCTATCCAAAACCACTTAAACAGTACAGTGTACATGCACCCATGTTCCATGAAGTAAGACTGTTATTTTTGCTCCTGCTTTGTCTCTACCATACGTATTTAAATATAACATAAAGGTATTCTTTCTATTTTACGATAAATAACGTTCAGAGAGGCTAAGCAGCTTAACCAAGAGCATGGAAAGTCAGCATCAAAACCAGATTTCAGGGGCTGGCAGTGTAGCCCAGTGGTAAAGCACATGATTAGCAGACATGAGGCCTTGGTCCAAGGCCCAGCACCGAAAATAAAAACAGCTAGGATCTAACTTTAGTTTGGGGTAGGTGTCTGACTACCTACCAAAAGGCCCAAGAATTTAGCCTAATCATCTTTGCCACAAGTTACATATAGCTATATGGGTAAATACTATGTCCTCAGGAAACATGGCAGTGCATCGAGAGACTGGGCTCAGAGACGGGCACTTAGATCCCCGGTACCATAAGAGAGTAAACAAAGCCACTCACGAGAGCACGGACCATTTACACCTTGCTCCATGCTACATCGCTGCGATACTAACCTGTGTCTAGCACGCAACCCACCGTCCAATCAATATTTGTTGAATATACGAATGTTTACTTCACCTTTGCAAAATTATTTTGAAAACGAAATGAGTTTACAACTACGCCTCTTATTCCTACTCAGGCGCAAGTTTCGTATGTTAGCAGTCTGCCCCTCTGGTCTTCATAGAGGTGTGAGGGCGGGGCCCAGGCCCCAGTGGCTGCTTGCCAGGGTCCTCCCTCCCTCCCTCCCTCCCTCCCTCCTTCCCTGGGGATTCTTCCCAGGGTCCTTACTGCCCCCCCGGGCCTTACCTTCCACGTGGGGGAGGGCCCTGCAGCAGCTTCCAAGCTAGGCTCAGGCGACTCCCCAGTGTCCGAAAGCATGAAGCGGCCATAGCGCTTCAGAGGCCACTGGGAAACGTCTCCTGGAAGCCCGAGGCCCGAGGCCACATTTCCCGCCTCGGCCATGCCTGCCTACCGCCCTGGAAAGCCTGCCTCCACGTGAGGCCTGACGGACAATCAGCTAGCCAATCAGGAAGCGAGGTGCCCTCCTCCCTTCCTCCCCCGCCCCCGGAAGCTGAGGATGCCACTACCGGAAGTGTAGTCTTCACTAGCGGTTTTTGTTTTTGTTTTGTTTTTTTGTTTTCGTTTTGGTTTGACGATGGGTGCTCGAGATTGTCTCGATTCTGCTATTATTGAGGTTATTATGCTCACAATTTGGAAGATTTCGGCGGCAGCATGGGAGCCTTCACCTTCCCTTAAGGCAGCCCATGTCATCGTTCATCAGCCCGGAGCCTTGAGAGATTTCTCAAACTGACTGACTTCCTCAGAAGCACTAAACCCTGGCACTAGGCTGGCTCTCAAGGGTGTCTCCAACCCCACAATAGTCTCGCAGATGATGGCATCTCTTCACATCCTACCTCAAATCCACCACAACAAAAACAGGCCTTTCAGTAATCATGGCTGCTTTCTCTCATCAACCTGTACCTCTGGGCACACTCCCTTCTTTTCTTCACCAGAAGACAAGAGCAGATGGGTAGGGGGCGGCCAAGCAGCAAAAGGTGTGCCTCCATCAAACAGCAAGCAAATGACATTTCTGGGTGATTTATAGCCAGCGAAACGTTTCCACATCTGTTAGCTCATTTATCCTCCCAACAACCTTGTGGTGAGTTTAAAGAAACATAACAGGCATTATTGCCCATTCCCAGAACTGACGGTGGCAAAATAAGACATGGTTAGCAGACATGATTCATCAATGGACACAGCCAGTGAATGGCAGAGCCAAAGAAGGACTGTGGACCCCGCAGTCTCTTTATATGTCAGCCCCACGTACAAAGAGTTTAAATATTTAAGTATCTAATTATTTATTTATTTATTTATTTTTATTATTTATAATATATAGCAAGCAATTTAAGTATTTATTCAGTCTGTGTCAATTCAGAACACTGTATGTAGAATATGGAGGCTATGTTAACCAAACACATAAAGTAAATCTAAAATGAAAACTTTTAAGGTTTAAAAATTTTTTTTTTTCCTTTATGTTTTGAGACAGGACTTCATTCTGCAGCGTAGGATCTCCTGAAACTTGTGGTCGGTCTGCCTCAGCCTCCTGAATGTTGGGATCATAGCCAAGAGCCACCAAAGCTGGCTCAATGCAAACAGCTTTTAAACTACACAGTTAGTATGTACAGAGTGGCTGGGAAGGTGGCAATTGGTTCACTACAAAGCATCAACTATCTGCAGTGGGCAAAAAAACCTATGCTCGTCAGCAACTGGTTACAGAAATGGTTACCTGTTTCTTAAGATGCACGTCTAGCCTCTGGGGCCTCAGGACCGAATACGGAAGATGAAGCAAGGTGCAAGCAAACTCATTTCTGCAAGGTTACATGCCCAGTGAACAGCAGAGCCACTAAAGATCTATGGGTTCCACGATGCCTCCAGTTGGCAGCCCCACTCACACACACAAAAATTTAACTTATAAGACTGGGCCAAGTCAGGAGCTTGATACACACAACTGACAGGTAATGCTGTGTCATCTCAGAGTCCTAAGTCTACTAGCAGAAAAGAGGTGGTGGGTTTGATTTAGGGCTTGAAAGGTGAAAGTTTCCTAAGGAAGGACAAGGAAACTGTCATCCTATGGGGTGGGACAGAACGTGAGGACCAAAGATACAGAGGTGGTGGTATAGCTGCTAGGAAGTAAAGCCCTGTTTTAAGGAAACGGGGTGTTTGGGGCAGAAGAGCACACAACAGCCACGGAGAAGTGTGGATTTTCCTTGGCAGGTGGTAAGGAATGTGGAAATTTTGCATAAGCAAGTGAAGCTGCCCTGGTGGTGGTCTAGGAAGATAAATCTCTCAGAGGTAAATGAAATAAATTGGATTAAAGGCAAGGAAATTTTGTTGCTTACCGTTTTGTTCATTTAGTAAAGCTTGCTGAAAGAGTCAGATTTCAGAAACTGCACCTGAAGGTCCTTAAATGACAAGGCAGTGATGTGCTTCCTGTGGCCATAAATAGTTAAAAGCTTACTCTGGATCCCAGGGTTATGGCTTGCCGGCTGTGTGACCTTGGGGAAACCACTCAACCTCTGAGTTAAATAGGGTCATTAACAACTACCTTACGAGAGCAAGACAAAAATGAAACAAAAGCACTTGATAAATTGTAAAGTGGTGCACGTGTTGATCCTTTTGTTTGCAGGGTTAAAGTGACTTTTCATGGGCCTGCTACAGGGAGGGAGAATGGGGACAGAGGCCTGACATTGGGTCTCAGGGGCACTCACCTTTCTGGTCCAGGGCTGCAGCTGCTGTCAGACACCCTTCACAGGAACAGATGGTGCTCACAGTTGGGACCCTGTCAGTGCCCAAGGACACCCAGAGTCCTGCTGAGTTGCCACCTGCAAGCTCCCTTCCTAGACAATACACCTGCAACCAGCTTCTGGGCCACCGGTATCTGCCAAGAGCGGGCCATGCCTGCAGAAGGAGATGCATGATACAGCCACGGCCTGGTGCACGGAAGCCTGCACAGACTGCGAGTATTAATGAGAGCTGCTGGAACACCCAGGAGATCAGCGCTGTAGGACGTGCTTGAGATACAGTACAGAGTAAAACCCACCAGGCTTCTACCTTCTTCTAAGGCTTGCACTAGTCGGGGTCAGAACATTGAGCAAAACCACTTAACAGCCTAAGTATCTCCTTTTTTTTTTTTTTTTTAAAGATACAGGTGAGATGTTTATTAAGGTACAGCATTATATATCAAAAAAAAGCACAGATCTCTGATGTTTAAGCAAGTCTGTGTTTTGTGTTCTGTGTTTGTTTTTGAGATGGGGGTCTTACTAGGCAGCCCTGCCTGTCTTGGAACTGACTACTACTCCCTATTGTAGACCAGGCTAGCCTGAAACCCTCTCAGATCTACCTGTCTCGGCTTCCTGAATGCTGCTGGGATGAAAGATGTGCACCATAGCCGGGCGTGGTGACACACGGCTTTAACCCCAGCACTTGGGAGGCAGAGGCAAGCGGATCTCTGTGAGTTCGAGGCCAGACTGGTCTACACAGCAAGTCCAGGACAGCCAAAGCTACACAGAGAAACCCTGTCTTGAAAAACAAACAAAAAATAAAAAATGATGTGCACCATGACACCCAGCCAATTAGTTGAGTTTTAACACACGTGTAATTCTGTAACTACCTAAAACAAGATACGAAACATTTTGGAAACTCCTAAATTCCTTTTTCTTCCCAGTTAATGTCCACCTCACAAAATAAACAGCTGGTCTGGTCTAAGTTTTATCACCGTAGCTTGGCTTTCCTCTCCCAGGACTCCACATACATGAGAGTATACACGATGAAGCCATTAAGGCTACTGTTATTTTTTCTTTTCTGAGATAGAAGCTCATGTAGCCCAGGCTGACCTCTTCCAAAAATGACCTTGAACTCCTAATCCTACTGCCCCCACCTCCCAAAGGCTGGTGGTATTACAGACATGCATGGCCAACCCCCCTGGCTGATATCTGCTTCTTTTGTTCTGTATAATTTCATTTCAGGTTCTATCAATAATTTACTCATTTTAAGCACCAAATAGCATACTATTGTATAGCTAGTTCACAGTTTGCTTTTTAAAAAAATGTATCCAGTGCCGTGGGGATGAAAGCCAGGACCTCGCGCATACTTGGGAAGGTCTACTGCTGTCTTGCATGCCTTGCCCACACCTTGTTTATTATTCACCAGGTGGGTTGTTTTCCAATAGGATTTTTTCTTAGTTGTTACGAATAGTCTCACATAAGTCTTTCTTATAGCATAATGCTGTCATTAATCTATCTCTAAACATAAAAAGAAGAGTGACTGAAAGACACCTGACATCAACTTCGACCCTCCATGTACATGAGCCCCCACACGAGTGTGCCCATACACATATATACACATACACACACACACACACAAATATAAGTGTGGGCACACACATGCATATGCAAAAAAAAAAAAAAAAGATTTATTTCTCATGTAAGATAGGGATAAGTGGCCAGTTCATCTTTGGGATGATCAAGTGCCCAGAGCTAGAGAGTTTTGACCCTGAGATAAGAGGGCGAAGTAGGGCATAAGGAGTTAAGGCATGGCACGGCCTGTACATTGTGGACAAGACGGGGTTTTGCTTTTACTTTTAGAAAGTAATAAGTTATTGATTATGTCCCAAGAATCTATTTGTCTCTTATCCTCTTCACTCCTCGGGTGGGATAATGCTGAGATTCCTGTAATGCCCTATTTCCCAGCATTCCCTAGTGGGGCTCAGCTCTAGTTGTTAATGATTCTTTTACGTCTAACTCCCTTCCCCCTTCTCCCCTCCCTCTCAGTGTTTTCTGAGATCATCTCTCAAATAAATTATTTGTACTTAAATCTTTGTCCCAGGATCTGCTTCTGACACAAACTAAGATGGCAAGGAACAAGACTGAGAGAGCTTCAGATTTAGTTTTAATATAGCTGCAGGCAAGCAATTGGTGCAAGAGGTGTTTAGGGGAGGAAAGCATCGTTCTCAGATCGGAACGCCCTCCCATGCCTAAGTAACTGGCTGCAGCCACAGTAGAACCTGTGGCCTAAAACACTACTGAATGGCAGGTGACATCAACCTGATGCATGAACTCTTTGCAGGGGGGTGGAGGGAGGTGGAGTATAAACAAAGCCTGCTCCCTCTAAGACACCAGTGACAGACCAAAGTTTGAGTTGGTAAGCCAATGATTTCACTGTGCTTTCTTGCAGAGTATGGACGAGGGGAGATTTACAGAAATGTGGGTGGTCCCAAAGCAGCCACACCACTGCAAAGTCGCACCCCGATCACCCCGCGATGGATGACAACTTCCCCATGGCTGCAGAGATGGAGACCTCTCTCCAGTTACCTTTCCATAGTTTCTGACTCCCTACACTTCCAGACCATGGGACCAAATGCAATCAGGACAGAGTTACAGCCAGCTAGCTGGGAGGTGCAGAAAGGAGTGACTGAGAAAACAGGTGAGGGGTTAACATCCCTTCCTGTGGGATCTCAATCTACCAGCTCCCTTTCCAGAGCTGCCTGTGGAAGGTCACAGCTGCTCTGACAAAGATAATGGCTAATTTGCTTTGGGGGCTAGCTCTCTACAGCACCCCCTCTTCTGAGACTGTTACCAGACAGAAAAGTTAAATATCAGAAACTGAAAAAAACATTATTTCATTAAACCTCTCTTTTATCCTTTTTATGTGTAACTATTTTGTAAGACATGTCCTAGCTGCGTGAGTAGTTGGCATTGTTGGCTAAGGTGTGCTGCAAAACCGGTTGTAGAGGACTGTGTGTGTGGCTTGGTGGAGGGCTCGCCAACCATGCTCAAAGCCCTGGGTTGGGTTCCCCAGCCCCATATAAACTGACTGCACATGGTGGCGCATGCTGTAACTTCAGCACTCAGGAGTTGGAGGCTTCAGTGTCCTCAAGTCCCTTGCATTGCAGGATGACAAAGACATATGCACTTCTGCTCAGCCTGCTGGGTCCCTTGGCTGCAGCACACAGAGTGTTTGAGAAATGCAGAGCACGGTCCGGTCCGTGGCCGTGGGTGGAGGGTGGGGGGGTGGGAGGGGCGGGCTTTCCAGAAAACCCCTGCTCTCATCACTAGAGCCAGATGATCTGTCTCCATAATGTCAGACCCCAGGTGGCTGTATGGGGGTGGGGGGGTATATTCCTGTGGACCTTCATGCTCACAGCTAGAAAGCAATTATGTTCATTTCTACTCTATCCTTCACGTACAAAGACCAGCTGTCCTAGCGCAGGTAATTGAAGGGACTTCAATGTGACACAGACAATCCCAACTTGTTCACAGCCTGCAGCTCATTGGCACAACATGAAAAGAGATTAACACTGACTTTTCCCATTCATTAGAAGTCCCCAGAATAACAGGCTAGTTAAAAACATGTTTGCCAGCTGGTAAATTTAGGAACGTGCTCTGCAAGGCCGTGTTAGAAAGAGGAACTGAAAACAAACCCTACAGAAAAACTACAGACTCACACCTTGAAAAGAAAGACTGTCTTTTGTTATTATTGAAATCAGAGTCCCTGGCATGGGTTTCCTTTTTATGAAGGCGCTGCAGATATTAATATGGATAGAATGGATGACTTAAATAATTTTGAATGTACAAAGGGCTAGCCCAGGGGAAATGGCCAGCACTCCTTTCCTATCCTGGTATCCATATGTAACGGAGCAAACAGGAAAGTAGAAATTGAACATCTCAAAAATCTTATCCTGGTAGCTGTTCTATTTGGGACATTTCTAACTGTGACACCTGCCACGACATCAGCAAATAGAGGAGTATAGACCCCTCTAGAAATCTATTCCAATTTGATACATCACTTCTTTCATCCTTGTTTGCCCACCTCTGTAGACTGGAGCGGCAAGATCTGCAATTCACACCTCAGAGACAGACGAAAGCATGACAAAGAAAATGCTTTGTGTTGGGCAGTGACTCAGCAAACGCATTCTGAGCTTTGTCACCATTGAGATAATTTGAATAATTTAGCCTGCAGCTACTGAAGGCACACCTCCAGCAGATGTTAGGCTAGGACTGGACCAAGCCAGGAGGTCAGTTTTAGGGGAGCCTCTGGGAATGACCAGGGACACCCACACTCTTTACCTAAACCGAACATTTTGTCTTTGAGGGAAGGGCATCACAATACACTTTAGAGTAAAAACCCTTTCTTTAGGGAAAATTCTTTCTATATATTTTAAATTATACTTGTTACATGCACATATGCGCCATATGTGCTTTTGGAGGTCAGAGGACAATTTTCCTGGCACATTATCATTGTAATATTTAAACTAATGAATCTCATGCTGTGTGAGTTTTATCACAGGAAATAAGGATATCACAAGATATTCATAAGGATATCATGTGAAGCAGCCTCTGTCTCACAAGCCCTCTGCTGCCACACAGGGACATGCACTCCCAGAGTTTACAAGAGACAGGTCCTGGGTGCTGCTCATGTAGCCATGCTTGTCCTCAGTCAGCCCTGGATGTGTGCCTTCCTGCAAACAGTCACAGCAGATAGCAGGTAGGCATCTTTTAATCCCCTTCAAGGAGGCTGTACAGTCACCTAGAAAGGTCAGACAGAGGATTTTACCTGCATTTTGTAAACGTGTTTCTGTTTTACAGTATGTTTACTGCTATGTTTGGGTGGATTGTTTTTACTTTTTTTTTTTTTTTTTTTTTTTAATAAAGAATTCACTATTTAAAACAGACCTTGTGCATGGAACCAGAGTGTCTTAACTGTAATACTAGGGTGTATCTTATAGAAAAAAAAATGTGTGCCGGTTAAACTTCATTGAGGTATGTATTATACTAAGTTCAGGTCAATAAAAACTTTATTACACAAGATATAATTAAATAGAAATACACATGAAACAAGATGACCAGTATTAGCTGGTTGGTGAGAGGGGCTTGCAGTAGCCCATCCCTACATTTCCCCCAGGAGCAGCAGCTCAGTGTTCACTGGTCCAGTAGGCATGGTATGCACAGAATCTAAAGCGGGCCGTAGCATTTGTATTCTGTGTATGTTACACTGCAAAAAAAAAAAAAAAAAAAAAAATAACTTGTGCATTTGGGGAGAATGGCTCAGTCAGTAAAGTATTGGCCTTGCAAGCACAAGGACTGAATTAGAACACCAGCATCTACTTACAAAGCTGTGCATAGTGACACATGTCTTCTCACAGACCTGAGCCAATGTTTTAAGATAGCAAGCTAGGACAGAAAAACATGGAGTTGGGGGCATGGTTCAGTCAGAAAAGTGCTTGCTTTGCAAGTAGTCAGAAGCTGAATTTGGATGCCCACATTGCACATTCACAAAAACAAAACAATAACAAAACCCCATCTGGGTTCAGTAGCTTGTGCTTTTAATCTGGGGAGGCAGAGACAGATCAGTCTCTGGGGCTCACTGGCCAGTCTGATTTAATTGATGAGCTTCAAGCCAACGAGAGATCATCTCAAATGAGGCAGATGGCACTCCTGAGGGTAACACCTAAGGTTATCTTTTGGCCTCACTCTCTACTCATGGGTACAGGAAAACACACACACAGATACAAATAAACGAGAGAAAAGAAAACAATGTTTTTTAAACGCATGTACAGACTTTTCTTGTCATCATTCCATAAACAATATAGTAGCACAATTATTTACATAATCTTTTCATTGCATTAGATATAACTAACCTAGAGATGGTTAAAAGTATACCAGAGGATTTGCATATGCAAATAATTTTAGCAGTTTCTCTAAGGGGCTGAGCCTAGAGCTGGCCTCTGCAGGGGAACCACAAAACACCAGAAATGCTGCTTTGTTCTTTTACTTAGGTTTCTTTATGCCGATGAGTGAGTTATTCCCTGGTATGAATCTAAAGGGAGAGCTGCTGAGTCATGCCTGCTCACCTTTCATCTTATTTGAAATCGCCAAGCTACTTTTCCATTTAAGTAACGCTACTCAACACTTGTCCACAGTGGAGACTTTCTGACATTAGTGACCTGTGGTAATCTGGATGAGAATGGTCCCATAGGGTCATGTTTAAAATGCTTAGTCACCAGTTAGAGGAACTGTTTGGGAGGATTAGGAGGTGTGGCCTTGCCACCTCTCTCTACTGTCTGCAGATCAGCATGTAAAACTCTCAGAAACTGCTCCTAGGCCATGCCTGTCTGCTTCCTGCCATGATGGTCATAGACTGACAATAAAATGCTTTCTTTTATAAGAGTTACCTTGGTCATAGTGTTGCCTCACAGCAATAGAGCGGGAAGTAAGAGATGATCCATTATTACTTTTGACATGTCTCCTCTTAACCACTATCTCAGTTAAACACTGTGTTACAGGTTCATCGCTTTGTGTGTTGTGCCCATCCCCACCCCGCCACCGTGTGAACTGCTTATTCATTCCTTTCACTCATTTTCTACTGGTTCTGTATTTTGATATTTGCTTATAGTACCATTCCATACATTCTAGATACTACTTAAGTACCTATTAATTATATTGCAAATATTTTTACTTCTCCCAGTGTTTTATTTTTCTCATTTTTCTACAATCTCAGATCTGCCAAACCATTTCTTTGACAGCTGCAGGCATGTATGTGCTCTCTGGAGCCTCTCTAGTCTCAGCTCCCCCCTCCCACCGCCCCAGATGAGCCTTCCATGCCCTTTCCCAGCCCCATGCTTCTTCCTTCAATTTAACCCACTCAATTCAGTAAGTGCTGTATGTATGTCTGCGTTCATGGAGCCTGTTGGTTCACTCTTGTGCAGATAAGCATACGTTTTAGTGCGTTCATGAGTGGAACAGCCCTGCCGTGTCCTGAAGACAGCATCTCACAGAACCCCCTCCCCACCTTCCAAGTCTTACAATCTCCTCAGATATCTTTTATTTTTAATGCAGTCAAGCTTTTTGCCTCTATTGTGACCTTTGTGCACGTGTGCCTGTGTATGTGTGCCTGTGTGTGGGTACACAGATCAGAGGACGGCTCTAGGTGTTGTCCTTTATCAATTGGCACCATGTGCCTGTGAGGCAGGGTCTCTCAGTGAACTTGGAGCTTACATGGTTTTGGCTAGGCTGGCAACTGGAGAGCTCCAGTACTCCTGTCTTTGCCCACTTCAGTGCTGGGTTTACAGGTGTGCGTGGTACATAGCCAGCCCGTTACCTGTGTGCTGATATCCGAACTGCAATCCTCATGCTTGCACTGCAAGGTCTTAACTGCTGGGACATCGTTCCAGCCCTTATTGTGATTTTTAAAAATATCTTAGGAACTCTCTTCTATAGAGAGTTGTCATAATTTTGACTATTTTCATTTTTTATAGCCTTGAATTTCAGATTGACATTTAAGTCTTCACTACAGTCTTCATTTATTTCCAAACATGGTACAAGACAGAGCTGTTTTCTAGCTAGCAAGCACTGAGAAGAAGCTTTTCTTTGCATTAAAATATGCTTCTTGGGTGATATCTTAGCATTTTGCTTAATTACATTTTTCAGCCCTTGAAATGGCAGAATGGAAAAAAAAAAAAAGAAATAAGACAAGATGGTAGAGGAATTTCACATTTCATTCAAAATGTACAGACCTAATTTGGGCAAAGCAATCATACAAAACTTTGAAAAGTTTGCCATGGGTCTCGACTGCCCACAGGTGGCACATTGGTGAGTGGCTTTGGATCCCCTCACTGCCTTTAGCCTGTTGGAGTAGGCTCTGGGAAGTTGCCAAAACTGCTAAAAAGGAAAAAAAATAGCTTCAGTCTGAGGCGGCACAATGAGAAAGGAAGGCCCGTGGTAAGACAACGACATTTCAAAGTCCAAGCTATAGCCGTGGGGATGCTCTGCTGCTCCAGAATAGCTACTTGCCCTGCATCCCTTTATTATATGCTGGGACCCAGCTCTGTTCCAAGAACCATCCTGGGAGGATGCAAACTATAAAATGGGTGAGACCTTCAAGTCCTTGCCTGCTCCTTTCTAGGCAAAAAGACATAAGGAAATGAATCTCTTCTCTCTGGGATAAACATGAAAGAGGTCACTGTATGCTTCTCAGACTTAACTCAAAGCTGGAGGAATAAGTAACTGACAGGTATAGGGGCAGACGGTCTAGGAGTTGCTCCGGGGAAGTCAACATTTGAAGATCTAAATCAGTAGGGGACCAGAGAGATGAAGTAGTGGGTATGGGTGCCTTCAAAGGACATTTCAGTCAGAGGGAGCAGAGAAATCAGACATGTGAGAGAGTGATGCCCCTAGACGGGAGGGAGGGAAAGCCACTGCAAATCAATTTCTCTTGATAGTCTTATCAATACTTGGCTGTTGCTGTGATAAAACACTCTGACCAAAAGCCACCTGAGAAGGAAAGGATTTACTTGACTTATACTTCCAGGCCTCGATCCATCTCTGAGGGAAATCAGGACAGGAACTCGAGGCAGGAACCACTGTGGAACACTGCCTAATGCCTGGTTCCCTGGCTTATGCCCAGCAACCTGTCTTCCACAGGACAGGACCACCTGCCTAGGGATGGCACCGCCCATGGTGGGCTGGGCCTTCACACATCAATCATCAATCAAGACAATTTCTCTGAGACTTGCCCACAGGCCAGGGTGATTGATGCAATTCTTCAGTGGAGGCTTCCTCTTGCCAGGTGACTTCTATGTTATGTCAAACTGACAACAAACACTAACAAACACACTCTTTAATTTGAATTTGTCTAAGCTCTGGAAAGGAATCACTTGTAACAAAGAAACACAGGCAAGCTGACATCTGTCATCTTTTAGATATGTAGCTAAGTGGTTTTTAATCATCTGGTAAACAACTTTTGTTAGGCATTCAGTATGTGGCAGATGCTAGAGACAGTGAAGGAACTCCTGTGGAAAGAAAGGCAGAAGCACAGGGATTAGTAGGAGGATTTAAGAAATTAGGCAGCAACCAGACCCACCCCCAACAACCAGCTCAGCTACAAAGAAAGCAAAGCTAGCTTTTAAAGGATGGTGGCTGCTGATTGGATGAGAGTTTTCCTCCTCAAAGTCAATGGCCTATAAAATAGCCAGACAGAAAGGGGCTTTACCCAATTATGAAGCATTGAAAAATAGATTTAGCCAATCAGAATGCCAGCCCTCCACCCCCGCCGAGAGTTTAGAAAATGAAAATTAGTTTGTCTACTCTTCAGAGTAGAAAGGTGATAAAGTCGACATTCAAAATGAAGGAGGGCACTGCTTGCAGTGCTGGTGCCAGGGTTCTCTTGAGCCCTGGGCAGCTCTGTGATACAGGATCCTGCCTCTGTGTGTTTCTCAATAAGGCTCTTTTCATCTCCAGCAGCCAAGGCCGGCATCCCCTGACCCCTCTCCCCCCCCCCCCCACACACACACATACAGCATACACACAACAGAGGCTTGAGCAGCTTCTGACTTCAGGTCACTTGCAGACATTTTGGGCAGTTCTGGGTCAAATGGAAGAAAGTCTAAAGAGTTAACATTTACAGAGTGATTACCACATACCAGGAGCCAGTCTACTCTAAGTGCTTCACAAGTACAAATTCGTCTCATTAAAAAAAAAAAAAAAAGATTTATTTATTATTATGTATACAGTGCTCTGCCTGCATGTACACCTGCACGCCAGAAGAGGGCGTTAGATCACATTAGAGATGGTTGTGAGCCACCATGTGGTTGCTGGGAATTGAACTTAGGGTCTCTGGAAGAGCAGTCAGTGCTCTTAACCTCTGAGCCATCTCTCCAGTCCCTCATCTCATTTTTAAAAGAACCCCTATGAAGTAGTACCAGGCCCACATTATCATTAATAAAACCCATGCCCAGGGAGAGGAAGGAACATCCTGCAGCTGGTAAGTGAGAAAGGATTTGCACTCGGTTGGGTTCCAGACTCCTCACTCGGCGCCCCCGCCCCCCCCCCCCCCTGCCCCCCCCCCCCGTTTTTCTTCTGTAAGGTCAGAGACAGTGCTGTGGAACTGGGGAGATGGTTCAGTTGATAAAGCATTCACCTCAAGTAAGCATAAGGACCTGAGTCCTAGAGCCCAGGTTTGAGGGGTGGTGGAATGTGGGGGAGAGGGAAGCCAGGCGAGGTGACTATGCCAGTACCAGGGAAGCAGAAACCGGAACTCACTGGCTGGCTGGCCTCTGCTTGGTGAGGTCCAGACCGATAAGAGAACAAAAGTTGAAGTTGCCTCTAGCCTCCACACACATGAGCATCCCCACGCTTATGCACCTATACTAATGAATGAACACACACACACACACACACACACACACACACACACACACACGAGATGTTTTGTGGAGGACTGTGGAAAACCCTCACCTGCCTTCCAAAGGAGTCTGTACCCGTTCAGCTCCGCGCAACAGTTCCTCAGCTATCTGCTGCACGTGTGGTATTTCTGTCTGAAGATTTCATTGAGATACAGGGCTCTGCTTCCAGAACCGCTAGAACAGCAGCAACTGAGGAATTTTGAGACAGGGAGTGAGTGACATGGTCTGTTGTGCCTTTCAGGAAGAGCATGCTGGCGGTGGTGTGGACAGTGATCTGGCCACATCTGCACCTAGAGACAGGACTGCTTCAGTGGCCCGGATGAGAGAGACCGAGGTTTGATACAGAAGGGAAGGAGGGCGGGAGTGGGCGTGAGGTGCGTTTAGGAGGAAAGAGGAGCAGAAGTGAAGAGACTGGATACGGTACGGGTCCTGGGCGGCTCGGCCCTCGCACTTCTAAGGGCATACCTCATATTCCACATTCATTGGCACACACATGCTACACACAGAGGGAGAGTTACAAGCTGGATGGGAGTTCACATCCTCAGACCAGCAAATGTGTTTCCACACTTAGGGACGTCACACTAGGTCACCTTGGCAAATTTTCTCCTCTTATTCTCTGAGAGACGGTTTGATCTAAGTAGTTCTTAACCCAGGGTGTGCTGCCCTACTCCCCACATATCCTAAGCTGAACTCACAACCCTCCTGCCTTCATACCAGAGGGCTGGAATTCCAGACATGAACCACCACACCCTGCCAGACAGGTTTAATTGTTATAGTGACCCAGACCTGCAATTGACCTTTACTGCTCAGGGACCAGAGATGCTAAACATTATTCAATTTTTTAAAATGTTTTGCTTCCAACACTAACAGTATCATTTCTGAGAAATACTGGCAGAACTTTGTAGCTGAAACTCCTAAGTTTGAACCCAGCTGGGGCAGTCAGTACCTTTGAGCCTTAGTTTCATCGTTTGCAAGAAGTACCTACTTCCTTTAAAAAGCAAAACAAAACAAAACAAATATTCTCTGTCTCTGTCTCTCCCTTGTGTGTTTATGGGTGTATGTGTGTGACTCCTGCTGAATGCTACCTGAGTGTCCTCCATCCCCCCCCATGTGTCTATGGGTGCATGCTCATACATGTGACCACTGCTGCGTGTATATGATGGTGTCATGTAAAACTCTCCGGGGGTTCGTCCCCACCTTCCACGCTGTTCATGACAGAGTCTGACTTCTGCCTAGGAGCTTCCATGAGTCTCTCACAGGAGTGCTGGATTACACTTCTCAAAGCCACCTTCACAGAGGGTCTGGGAAGTCACCACCGAGCCATATCCCCAGCCCTTGTCACTTGATGTCTCAGTCAGGGTCATCACTGTATGACGAATCAAGTTGAGGAGAAAGCAGTTTATTTCAGTTACACTTCCCTATTGTAATTCATCATCAAAGCCAGTCAGGGCAGAAACAAGGCAAGAGGACCCAGAGACAGGAGCTATTGCAAAGCCATGGAGAAATTCTGCTTACTGGCTTGCTCAGCCTGCTTTCTTATAGCACTCAAGACCACCAGCCCAGGGGTGTCTCCACCCACAATGGGCTGGGCCTGCTTCCATCAATTACTAATTAAGGAAGTGCCCTACAGACCTACCTATAAACCCAATCTTACACAGGCATTTTCTCGAACGAGATTCCCTTCTCTCAGACGACTCTAGCTTGTGTCAAGCTGACATAAAAACTAGCTGTCACATTCTCCCCCTTGAATGGATGGACGGATTCAGCAAGGTTGCACAGTGCCTGGCATATATCAGGGTGTTGGGTTTTGGATGGAGACAGAGGTTCGAGAGGACACTAGAATGGATCTCTGGGGGAATAGAGCTATTAGCACCACGGACAGACAGACAGAGAAGCAACAGTATGCCTGAGATTCTGAGATGAGCTCAGGCCTCAGCACTAGAGACAGCACGGTAGGGTCTCTGAAACAAGGAGTCAGAGTCCACAGATGGATGAGAGGGTTGACTGCTCTTATTGTTCTTTGAGGATGGGGCTTTCCAGCAGGAGCCTACAGTCAGCTCTGAATCCCAGTCAGGAAGCAGGGAAGGGGGTGCTGAGAAGGATGTATGCTTCGGTGTGAACTCCCTTCCTAGCTGAGATGGGATGTAAACTCAGATGGCTTTACTCTTGGGCCATCCCCCAGACTTGTTGCCTGCCCTCTGGCTGGGAGGCAGCTCACTGCCTGCCACACATAGGGTTCTTGATAAGAATAGCTTCCACCCTCCCTCCCCCCCCCCCCCCCCCCCCCCCCCCCCCCCGGCCTAGTGGCAATTTCTTTTCTCAGCTTCCTTTCGTGGGTCGCGAACCAGTGTGCTAATTTCCAAGAAACAAATGTTGTTTCCGCCCTTTTGTGATCCCCGGCGCAAGCCTAGCCTATGCAGTCTACTTGAGGGCTGTGTGATTGACAGCAAAATGCCCCTTGAAATAACTCATGAACAGCTTGTAGAGGCTGGGCTGTCGAAACCCCAGCTCAGAAAGAGCTGTTGCCAGCATCAGTGGCTGTCAGCTAGTTATATTTAGAGATGGGGCAGTGTGGATGAGTGAACAGTTCAAGCCCAAAATGGGGGTGACATGGTTGATGGTGAGGCCAGTGGCTCTTTCCATATTCCAGAAATCAGAGATCTGATCACCCTTTGGAGACATCTATAAGCTCTTCAGTTGTCTGAGGTTCCCCCCCCCCCCACCTCCCGTGGTCTCTTGAGACAATGGTAAGTGATCCTCAAGTGCCTCCCACTTTGTGCCAAGTCCTGGGCTAGACACCATATCAACACTCTTGAGCTACAGTTTAAGTGTGGCTTGTTCTAGGGGGTTCGGATTTGGTATTCTAGTGGGGTGTGGTTAAGTCACTGAGGCAGCATCCTCAGAAGGGATGCAGGTGTTTTTCATGGGCCCTCGGCTAACTTTTGAGACCATGAGTTGTAGCAGAAGAGTGAGTCCGATCTCTAGCTCCCTTTTTTGTCATATAACCCCTCCCTTTCACATGTCCTCCAGCTATGATGCCATCCCTGTCATATGACACAGCCAAGGAAACTCCTCACCAGAAACTAAAGAAGGCCACTTGATCTTGGATCCTAAATATGAGCTAGTGGAATCTACTTATCTATTAGCCTCTGGTATTTTGATAAGGCAAGGGAAAACAGACTAATATACTCTAGTAAGTTTTCACAACTGACTTTAGAGGCAATTCTAAATTTATTTTATAGATGTGAACACTGAAGACTGGCAAGGTGGGTCCATAAAACAATGAAGCTCATGTTGATTCTAATTTGTCCTGTCTCCAGTGCAGCCAAACTTCACTAAAAGCCGCAGAGGACCATGGAGGGTTTGAGTGGACTTTATTTTTACTTTCTTGCACCCATGCTTCTTTTAGTATTTGATAGCAGCGCTGTCCCTCAAACCTCTGCGCCTGGTGGCGGAACCTATGTTCTGACACGCTGATAGGCTAAGGATGCTGATAGGCTAAGGATGCTGATAGGCTAAGGATGCTGATAGGCTAAGGATGCTGATAGGCTAAGGATGCTGATAGGCTAAGGATGCTGATAGGCTAAGGATGCTGATAGGCTAAGGATGCTGATAGGCTAAGGATGCTGATAGGCTAAGATTTACATGATGCTCTGAGCTGATGGTGACTTAGTAATAATGGTTGTGACCCTGGCTCAAGTCACCAGTACAGTGCGACGGTAAGTTACTCACTAAGCATTTTTATATCACCCTAGTTGATCATACAACTGAAACTGATTTCAGAATGTTGGCTTTGTTCTACAAATAACTAGTATGATAAAAGACCAGTAAAGGCAGTTTTTGCTTTTTTTTTTTTTTTTTTTTTGTTTAAGATTTATTTATTATTTGTACACCTGCAGGCCAGAAGAGGACATCAGATCACATTATAGATGGTTGTGAGCCACCATGTGGTTGCTGGAAATTGAACTTGGGACCTTTGGAAGAGCAGGCGGTGCTCTTAACCCCTGAGCCATCTCTCTAGCCCCTATTTCTTAACTAATTAAATGATTGATATTTCTGTGTGTGACCATATGCACACCACAGCACACGTGTACAGGTGCAAAGACTCTGTAGGAGTCAGTTCTTCCCTTCTACCCCCTACATGGTAGGTAGGGGTCACACTTAGGCCTTCAGCCTCGGCGGCCCGTGCCTTGAGTGGGCTGTGCTTGGACTGAGGTTCATCAGGATGACGAATGAGATGGAAGCCAGACACGACATGGGCAAGGAGACTCAAGGATCCACTGTCTGGGGCTCATTAAGACAAGGGTCGGTATGGTGTGATGACACTTGGCACTGCTGCTGCCCAGCTGTCACCATGAACGAACCAGCCTCGGAAGTCAAGCTGGGGCCACGGAGGAAGAATAGAAGGAGGCACCTACAGGTCCCTGAAGGCCACATCTGACCTGAATCAACCCTAAGCTCACCTCATCTCTGCCCTTTTCAGTTACATGAGCCAAAAAAATACTCCCTTATTTTTTTTTTGAGTGAGTTCAAACTAAGCTTTCCACTTCTCAAACTGAAATCCTAAGGGATAGATTACTAACACAGGTTTAGAAAAATAAAGTTCATCACCCATAATTCTCCAACCAGTTTTGTCAGTATTTTAATGTGTTTTCCCAAACCTTTCCTTTCCACTGTAGCAAGAGCGCTTTCTCACAGACGAGATGAGATGGTTTATAAAATGCCGCATCTGCCTCTTCCTCCCTAGCATCCTGACACAAGCGCTCTCCTTGCTCTTCAATTTTCTCTGTATCTTTGTAATAAAGGATATAGGACACGAAACTTACCTTTTTAGCCATTTTTAAGTGCATAGTTCAATAATGCCAGGGACATACACATAATGTGAGCTGCCAGAACTTTTCCATCTTGCAAAACTGAAGGTCTACACCTATTAAACACTCACCCGTCTTCTTTTCCATGGGTGCTCTGGCTCTGCAAACCATTTTAATGGCATTATGTTATTCCTAGACAGGCATGGACACATATGCCTTTAATCCCAGTATTTGGGAGGCAGAGGCAGGCAGATCTCTGTGAGTCAGCCTGGTCTACATAGAGTTCCAGGACAGCCATGTCTACAGAGAGACCCTGGTCTTTGAAAAGAAAGCCATTGCCGCCCGCCACTCCACCCCCATCTTAGTTCCTTTTATCTTGTTGCTGTGACAAAATACCTTTACAAAAGCAATTTAAGGAAGGGCTTGTTTGGCTCACAGTCTGAGTGTGCAGCCTGTCACGGCAGGAAGGGCATGTGGCAGGAATATGAGGCAGCAGGTCACTGCAGCCTGGAAACAGAGAGATGACCGCTGGCGATCACATCAGATCAATTGTTCCTGCTATTCAGTTCAAGGCCACAGGCCACAGGATGTCATTCGCATACAAGATGGGTCTTCCCTTTTCAGTTGGACTTTTCTAGAAATACCCTCAAAGATGTGTTTCTAGGGTGCTTCTAAATCCGATCAAATTGACAAGATTAAACACAAAACCTCTTTAGTTGGGTATCTGAAGTTGTGTGAAGTCCTTTTTATTGCCCTGAGTGCTTCTGCTGAGCATCCCATAAGCCTGAGGCAAATTTTATGCTGATTTCTGAGTTTGGGTTTCTGGACTATTAAGGAGAATAAATTCAAGCAGCAGGCTCAATGTCAGGTACAAACAGATAGTTAGAGATTCTAAAGGGAGGGCTGGAGAGATGGCTCAGAGGTTAAGAACACTGTCTGCTCTTCCAGAGGTCCTGAGTTCAATTCCCAGCAACCACATGGTGGCTCACAACCATCTATACCCTCTAACACCTTCTTCTGGTGGACAGGTGGACATGCAGATAGAGCACTCATATACATAAAATAAATAAATAAAATCTAAAAAAAAAAATAAATAAAATTCTAAAGGGATAATTCTCCCAAGTAAGGAAAGGCAAGCTTCCTCAAGAGACCTTCCTTTGAGTTGGGGTGGGGTCGGGTGGGGGAAAAGAGCTTCCTTGACTCCTTCCTTGGGGGGTGGAGGCTAGGGCAGGGAAGGGGTGGAGGATTTTAACCTAGTCAATGCACATGCACTGTCAAGGACACACTCACCAGGATCACACCCACTATCGGTGCCCCCGTGAATACCTGTGACTCACAGGTGTTTTTATGAGTGAGCTGAGCTGGAAGTTCTGGGAGCAGGGAAGGCCCTTTGTGAACACCTGTGACTCACAGGTGTTTTTATGAGTGAGCTGAGCTGGGAGTTCTGGGAGCAGGGAAGGCCCTTTGAAGCAATTCTTTGCCAGTGATGAATGGGGGCCGAGGGCTTGGCTCCTTCCCTTCCTTGTCTCTCTTCACTTTCTCTACCCTCCTGAAGTTTGCTGAAGTCTGAGAATACTGTCAAATAAGCTATTCATTCACAAATTCCTTTTTCACTTTAAGAAAACTGGTGCTAAAAATGATCCAAGGAACAGACCTTCATTATGGGACCCTCAGATTGTATCATCTGCTAACCCAAGGGCAGCTAGAGGTACACAGGGTGGTAAGACCAGCTGCTACGCTAGCCTAAGTAAAGTAAAGCGCTGACCTGTAGACTGGATAGGGAGACAGAGAGGAGATGCTGTGCTTATCCAATAACTCTAGCATCTGAAAGATACTGGATCAGTGGTAACCATAGGGACGGCTGAGTCGGTTGTCTATTGTCACCCTACCTTAGAAACCTAAAAGGAAAGAAGTAGCAAGCTTTTATATCAGCCAAGTATCACATCGAGATCACTGTGAAAGCCACAGGGCCTGCCGAGCAATGCTTAAAGAGGTCCTCATCATCTGCAGCTGGAGGACAAATTGTGCTCAAAAATCAGGCCGAACTTTGATTGCAAGAGTGGTAAAAATTACCAAGGAAGATGAGGACTGGGTGTATCTCAGAAGGAGAGTACTCGCCTGTGTGAGGACCTAAGACAGATACTCCCCCCACTCCATGCATCCATATAGTGTGTACACACACACACACACACACACACACACACACACACACACACACACACACACCAAACAAGCAAGCAAGCAAACCAACCAACCTAGGGGCAACAAAGGAAGAAGGATCCATAGCCTTAAAGTAATGAGTTCCCTAAGCCCCAGTGCCAGCATCCTGGTATGATGAAATCAGGACCTGGCAGTGGGTGGGGCTATTTGTTTAAGCCTTTAAGAATCTGAATCCAGGCTGGTGGGGTAGCCCAGTAGTTAAGAGCACACTGGCTGCTCTTGCGGAGGACCCAGGTTCAGTTTCTAGCACCTACGTGGTGACTCCAGTCCAGGAGATCCGACACCCTCTTTTGACCTCCACTGGCACCAGGCATACATGTGGTGCACAGACATACATGCAGGCAAAACACCTGCACTTTCTTTTTTTAAAAAATCTTTTTGATTTTTAAGAGAAACAAACAACAGCAACAACAACAAAAAAACAAAAAACAAAACAAAAAAAAACCTGGCTTCCTCTGAGCCAGCAGATGTGCCCTCTCTCCCACACAACTATCTGTTAGGAGAGCAACTTCCCTCTACAACCTCTCCTTGCTTCTAGACTGATAGCTAGGGTCAGGCTTCAGCATGGCTTCAGTGGGGCCAAGACTGGAATAAAAAGAATCATTAACAAAAAAAAAAAAAAAGCTGCAGGACATGACTCACAGGGGAAAACATTCGTGGGCATGGCTTCTGAGATTACTGGACCAAGGAGGGTGGACCTTAGGCTAGATACGGAGGATTTAATAATATGGAGATGCCCTGTTTTGGCCAGGGCTCTCTAGAGAAACAAAACTGATGGAGGGAATATATACTGTATAATTTGCTTCATTGACTCATACAGCAGTAGGGCGGTGAATAGAGCAGCAATGGCTGCATGCTGGAGAGGTTGTGAATTTACAAAGCCGGACACCTCAGTGCCAGTCTGGAGCTGAATGCCTGGAAGATTCTGGTAGAGTCACTGGAATATGTGGTTGAACCCGAAGAAGCTGGAGTGTGGCGCCAATAAAGAACGGCTGCTGCTGGGGCTGCTGAGATGGCTCAGCGGTTAAGAGCGCTGCTCTTCCAGAGGACCCCGGTTCAAATCCCAGCACCCACATGTTGGTTCCCAACTGTCTAAAACTCCATTATTGGGGATGAGGCACCTTCTTCTGTCACTGTACACACGGGAAACACAGACATAACACACAGGCAAAACACTAATACACATAAAATTAAAATAAATAAATGTCTAAAACAAGGATCCTGCAGGAAGGGGTTCAAGCAAGAGAAGGAAAGAACTCCGCTTTCTCCTCAGCCCTCTTCATATCCACTGCCTGAAGGCACTGCCCACTCTGGAGGAAGGTCTTCCTGCCCAGAAGTGTAGGCCCCAGAGATGTTTCTCTTAGTTGCTTTTGGGTCTGAGCTGATAATCAAGATTAGCTCTTGATGATCACGTACCCCTGTGGTTTTGGATTTAACATCCTGGGGGGCTAGCTGGACTGATTCTAATGTGGACTAGCTCCTTGAAGCTTGGCACCTTGATGGCTTGGGGGAGAAAAAAGTGGAGGTATCTTAGCAGAGGACTGAGAAGGCGGTCAAAAGACTCAGAGTGCGAAGCCTGCCAGAGCGAATGCATTATATAAAACCAGAGAACCCTCCAGCTGATTATGTTTCCTGGGACATTTCAACAGACATTTTCCTCATTATAAAGTAACAAGGAATGTGCTGGCGAGGTTGCTCAGTGGAGGCTGCCTTTGGTCCGGGGTTAATGGCAAGAGATGTTCTGCAAAATTAGGGTCCCTAGTGTCAGCGAGATGATAGAATTCTAGAACAGCACAAATCAAGGGACAGTACCTCACCTGTCACAGTCTGGGTAGGTGTAATTACCACAACAAGACCACAAGGAAATCAAAGGCCTGAAGCCTCAGGGATCCAGAGCAGTCAGAGCAGTGCTGTTTCTAGGGGTGAGAGGCGTGGATGGCCAATGAGGACGCTGCTTTACTTGTGTGATCAAAAGTAACCAAGGGAAGGTAAGCAGAAGGTTGATTACAATGGGAAATGTGTCGTGACTTCACACCAAATTTCCAGGCCTGCCCGGGTTCCAGGGGCTTGGTTTGAGGAAAGCATGCGACTTAAAGGAGAGCCTTACAGTGGAAGCTTATGCAGCAGGTTTCCTCACCCCTTCCTCAAAGGGACATGGTGTCTTTGCCCCTTCCTCAAAGGGACCTGGGGTCCTCACCCCTTCCTCAGAGGGACCTCGTGGCCTTATTCCTTCCCCCAAAGGGACCTAGAGACATTTATTAGGGTGACCTCCATCAGGGGAACATGCAGGTATTTTAAGGGCTGTTGGATATGGGTCTGAGCTGCCATCAATACCATAGGACACAAAATACCGTCATGGCCCCCAAGCTTAGAATGGGGGAGCTTTATAGAAGGCAAGTGTTACATGGAGTCTGACTTCATTTTTCCAGTTTTTGGGGTTTTGTTTTTGTTTTTGTTTTTTAAGATTCACTAATTTATTATTTATACAGTATTCTGCCTGCATGTGAGCCAGGAGAGGGCACTAGATCTCATTATAGATGGTTATGAGGCACCACCATGTGGTTGCTGGGAATTGAACTTAGGACCTTTGGAAGAACAGCTAGTGTTCGTAACCTCTGAGCCATCTCTCCAGCCCCCATTTTTCCAAGATGGAGCTACTTAGTAGTAGGTTTCCTGGCTTGTGAGCTAAGCGCTGTTGCGAAAATGGAAGCCCCTTGTGGTACTTCCCATCCAAATAGGGGGTGAGACTGCATCCTGGGTAGAGTTGTAGAGATTTGTACCACTGCATCCTGGGTAGAGTTAGAGAGACTTGTAACACTCTTACGAGCTCAAAAATCAGTCAGTGGATTGATGTAAGTTCCAGAAGGTGCTAGCTGCAATCCCAGCTGTCGTGCCAAACCAAGTATTTAATTTTTTTGATGCATTGATTTTTATCTTATGAATGTTTTGCCAGCATGTATGTAAGTGCCCTGTGAGGTCAGAAGAGGGTGGTGGGTCCCTCTGAGTCACAGATTGTGTGCAATGATGTGGATGCTGGTAACCCTCCCCAGGTCTTCTGCAAGAGCAGCAAGTGCTCTTAGCAACTAAGCCATCTCTGCAGCCTCAAACTTCATGTTTTTGCTGAACAGATCAACACAACCTTCGGCAACTGGCGGAACCTTTGAGCTAGTCAGTGTGTTATTTTCAGCCTGTTAACAAAGCAGGCCGATAGCAGTTTGTATTTGCCCAGGGTCAACAGCAGTGCTCATCTCTTGCTCCACAGCCAGAGAAACTCTCCTGTTTCCTGTCAGTATACCCTGCCACAAAAAATATATCTTCTCAATATTCTGGAGAAAAGTACGCTTGTCCACCATATGGATAAAGCCACATTAATCAGACCGAGAAGGAGAAGAGGCTGACAAACAATCTGGAAGATACTGGAGCCAGAGAGTAGATGAAAACTCCTACAAAAAAAAAAAAAAAAAAAAAAAAAAAAAAAAAAAAGAAAAAAAAAATCAAGAAGCCGCCCACACCAATGAAGTAATATTTCAGCTGCCCAACCATGTGGGACATGCTGGAATATTCTCACCAAGTAAATGGGGAAATGATTGTGTCTTATTAGCCCTAGCACTAAAATAGGAACCTAGTTACAGTTGGAAGGTCTCTGCGCTCTGGAGACGGCACAGACCACAGTTGTAATATTGTTTAGTTCTGTTTATCAGATGAATTGGCAGGCTGCTGGTTTCAAGCTAAGCCTAGAGTAAGAGTGGGCTACTCAGCCGGCCCAGGCTACCCTAAGGCAGTGCTGTCCCTGGCCTCACATAAATGGGGTTAGAGGTGGTGGATAAGGATGCTGCAAAGAACCTGATTAGTCCTTTTAGGACTGTAGTGTGCACTTGCACATGTGCACAAACACACACACACACAAACACACACACTTACACACACCAGGTGCTGAGGAAGGACTGTTATCTATAGCAGAGACGGCCTTCATTCCAGCAGCAGCTCTTGGTGAAGAATGAGACTGAGAGCATGGCCGTGGAGCATCTGGGACTGTGTGACTGGAGATGACCTTACAAGTTGGATCTTGTCACTTCCATCAAATCATAACAGTGAGAGCCACAAGCAACAGTCCACCCTAACCTAGAGCCAATGCATTTGAAATTGTGTCCAAATAAAACTAGGGAGCTCAAACTAGTAGGCGTCCCAATGCCACCTACCTCAGTTATACCAAGGAGGCAGTCTGTATGACCAGGAAACGCGAGCATAAAACACTCTGGTTTATGAACGGGGTGCCTTGATTAGTTAAGGTGAGAAAAAAAAAAAAAAAAAAAAAAGGCCTACTGTGCCATACAACTCAGTCGAGGCTGTAATTTTCCTAGAAGGCTAAGCTCTCTGCAGAACACCTGCTCATTGACATCTGTGACGAGAAAAGGTGGCCCGAGATAAGAGCACTATAGTGTTATAAATAACAAAGGATGCTACAAGCTCTCAGAAAAGGAAGGTGGTATGAACTACGCTTCAGGTGAACCTTAACAGGAGAGCTACAGCAGCAAGGAAGAGCTGCCTTAGGCGAGACAGCCATCGTGGGCAGCGTGACAGGAGTACTAAACTGAGAGAGCCCTCAGTTACTCTCAGTTCTCAGAAAACAGGAGAGTTAAGAGTGCCACACCATGGACAACATGATGAGGCCTTGAGGGGACAGGGAGCCTTCGATCCATACACAAAGGTAGGTTCTGATTCTTAGGGTGCTTTTTATTTTTCGTTGTTTGTTTGTTTGTTTGTTTGTTTTTACAAGAGCATGGGAGTCTAAGTCTCATTCTACGAGACCGAGCCTATATGACATTACTTAGGACAGAGACAGGTGCTAGGCAAGAGTCACAGTCCAAGGTTGTCTTGGGTCTAGGTATCAGGAGGCTAGGCTGTACCACGGTTGCAAAGGGGAGGGAAATGTCTCAAGTCTTTGTGAGAGTTTCAAGGTGATAGCAACTCTCTGCAGTTAGGGAAGGGGGAGGGAAAGAGGAGAGGAGAGAGACCGCAGGAGGTGGAGTGGCCGCGTTAGGGGAGAAAGCAGAGGATACAGGATGTGCAAACTAACTATTAGTATGCTGTTGTATGGCCATACTCACTCCATTTATCTGCCTGTCAGTCAACAGGCACTTGTGTTGTCCCACTTTCTGACAGCAACATACAATGCTGCTATAAACATTCGTGTATACCTTTTTGTCTGAACGTATGTTTTCAGATTTCTTGGCTGCAGTGGCTATGCCGCATGGTAATTCTGCTTAACCTTTTGAAAGCCTGCCGACTTTTTCCCTGTTTGCTGTTTTGTTTTATGCTCTAACAAGTAATGTACTCATCTCCGTGGCTATGAAGTGATATCTCATTTGGGTTTTAATTTTAATTTCCCTAGTGGCTCGTGAGAGGTTCAGTTGTCTTACTTGTAAGCTTAAGCACACATTTAAAATCATATTTGTTATATATTTTATGTTTAGATATTGTAGTGGGCACACCCAGAATATACTTTTCCATTCTCTATGACCACGCTCTGGTTAGAATATTTCCTTCAGAATTCATGCCTTGGAAACTTAGTATACAAATTCATACATTAGAGGTATTTGGAGGGACGGCCTGCAGGAGGTTACTGGGTCAATGTATAAATAGATCAATGAAGGGTCTCATAAATAAAACGGTATACTGGCCACTTTGTATTGTCAACTTGGTACACATTAGAGTCATCTGGGAAGAGGGAACCTCAGTTGAAAAATTCCCTAGGTCAGATTGGCCCATGGCTATGATCTGTGGGGAAGTGTCTTTCTTGATTGTTGATTGATGGGAGAGGCCTCAGGTCACTGTGGGTAGTGCCACCCCTGGCAGGTGGCCCTGGACTGTCTAAGGAAGCAGGCTGAGCCCAAGCCAGAAGGAACAGTAAGTAGCTTTCCTCTATTGCCCCTTCCTTCCTCCCCCAGCTCCCCCCCACCCCCCGAGCCCGGAGATAGATGAGTTGGTAGTATAGGCTGAAACAAACACTTTCCTCCCCAAGCTACCTGCGGCCATGATGTTTACCACAGTAGCAGACAGCAAACTAGGACAAGGCTCTTGGGAGATGGCTCAGTCACCAAAGTGCTTGCCGGGAAAGCATGAGGCCCTGAGTCTGGATCCCTAACACCCACCAAAACATCAGGTAGACTGTCACGTGTCTGTAAGCCTGGTGTTGGGGCGAGGGACAGAGCCAGGTGGGTTCTGGAGCATCGAGCACCCAGCATCGGGAGCAGTGGCAGCCACAGGATGGATGGTGCCCGAAAGTCAGAACCAGACCCTCCTGCTAATCTCATGTTATGCCCGTAACTGGAACTGAATAGCCCCCAAGTGGTCCTGCTCCTCTGCCTTCTTTTAGTTTCCACTCTCAGATAGGAGAGTGGCTTCTTCGAGGCCGCCCCCATGGTCCCCTCAGAATGCAATTAGAATGATCCAGCTGGAGACTGTCCGGTGTGTACTTTCACAAAGAGACAATCTGGATTTAATTAGGGAGAGGATTCCATTAACCCATCACTCAATCAATTGAAAGGCTCTCTAACCTGAAATTTTGGAAATGCAAATGAAGGCAGATGCAGTCGGAGTGATTCTTAATATCTAAGTGTCCAAGGGCCAGAGTGCGGCTCACTCCACACACACAGTTAATTCTCTCCCAGCCTTTTCCCAGTAATTACTGTAAAAGGCTTTGAGATACCTTGAGCATAATCATGGTTCCAGGAAAACACATTAGACAGCACATTAATTACATTGGTTGCTGAAAATATGGGGGGGCAGGGGCGGGGCAAACAACCCCATAAGGGTTAGGGCTGCGGGACAGCCTGGATGCAATAATGTACTTCTGTCTGTAAAAAAAAAAAAAAAAAATTTGCAAAAGCAGGGCATCTAGGAGAACCATCACCTAAAACCCAGATGGTCACGGGAGAACACTGCTGATGTGGGCATGGCGGTCACAGGGGGGTTCAGCAAAAGCTGCTGAGCACAGCCTGACCCTGCAGGAGGCTCTGCTGTGACGGGGGTGAAGCGAGCCATAAAAAGATTCCTGCCAAGCTAGGGATAGAGTTGGAAAAGTACCTGCAGTGTAAGCAAGGGAGCCTGAGGTTCAGACCCCCTACCTCCCACACAAAAAGCCTGGCTTGGCAGGGTGCTGAAGGCAGATCCCTGGAGCCCCAGGTGTAGTAGGAAACTGTGTTTTTAAAAAAGATAAATAAAGTGTTGAGCAATTAGGGAAAACACCCCACATCAGCCTTTGCTCCCCACATGCAGACTCACCTCAAACACCTCGAGGCGCATAGCCACGTGATCATATCCACCCACCGCAAGCACAGACACAAAGCTTCAGGGAGTTTTAAGACAAGCCTCACAAAATGTCATCAGAAAGGGAGCCTGAGGGTGGTGAGATAGCTAATCAGGTAAAGGTGCTTGCAGACAAGTCCAAGGACTTGAGTTCGATCCCCAGATCTACACAATAGAAGGAGAAAACCATCTCCTGCAAATAGTCCTCTGGTTTCCGTATGTGTCATGAGCACCCAAATAATTAATAAGTAAGTAAGTAAGTAAATAAATAAATAAATGTATTTTTTAAAGAGAGAGTTTTGATATACTTGCACACGAACCGTGTGCTGAGACCTGTCCTTCTCACCAGCCAGAAATTTCCCCACAATACTACCACGGGCTATGTTTTGCTGGAAAATCTTCCATTCCTTTTCCACTTATTAATTCCCGTATGTCATTCAAGACTCAGCTTAGGTGTGATCTCTCTCACGGAGCAGCTAGCCTACATTGAGATCTCCCTCCCCAGCAATCTGTGATTTACAAAGGCCAAGTGCTGACCATGGAGCCCCTGGCGGAAGAAACAAGACCATATTTAGTACCAGCTGTCCCTGTTTCATCCTTACCTGCATCTTCCTCAAAAGCCCTCTTAGAGTCAACAAGTGACCAGTTACAGCTCTTTACACTGCCTGAACCATCAGGCTGGGCTAGGGCCCTAGAAAAGGACGTTCCAGCCTTGCCTGTCTTCACGATCACCTAGGCTGTGTGTCCATCATGGGGCGTCACTTGTAGGGAGCGAGCTAGTGGCTGTGCTGGGAGAAATGTAAAGCAGGTTGGAAAGAAGCATTTATGACTGGTAGGAGATCTGGACTCTATCCGGAGCCTGATTATTACCACTGACTGCTGGGGACAAGCCATTTAAATATCTTCAACTTCCCCTTCTGGAAAAGGAGATGAAAGACTTCTGATCTGCTAGATGGAGCGGACCTGCGTCAGAGGGCTTCTGGGATCCCGTTCCAAACCTAGTATGTATGGCTTTATGCAACACCACAAGGACGAGCAGAGTGTGAACCTGGGTAACCAGTGAGGCTCAGGGGCAACAGTATCTCTAGCTCTGCTGAAGCAAACTCACGCACCTTTCATATTCACAGCCCTGTTTCCTCCCTAACAGGCGTACACTACCTGGGTAATGGTGGTGCTCACATCCTCTGAATGAAGTGTGTGTGTTGGTTTAGACTCAGTAGCTTGGCTTGATAGTCTTCAGAACAGAGGGAATCATGTAGAATATATTCATCTGAGCATGGCTTATTTTGTTTAAGACTGTGTTTGTGGGATTTAGCTGAGTTCACTTTGTTGCTGTATACTGTTCCACTGTATGAACACACCACAGTTTCTACAGTTTGCTATTGAGGGCATGATCAAGGATATGGTAGGCAATCCTGTTGTTGGCGCTTTGGCCTTCATACATTCTTCTAAGGAAGTTCTCGATCGTTGAAGATGCATGACTTCAGCTTCACAAGCAAATACCAGTTATCCAAAGTGGTAGTGCCAAGTCACACTCCCATCCACAGTGCAAGGGAATCCCCTTTTACCACACACTGCCCAATGCCAAGGGCCGCCAGGCTTTTAAAAGCTTCATTCATCTGATGGCTAGAATCCAACTGTGACTTCTCCTTGATTAAAAGATTGGATCTGTCTCTTTAAATATACATTTTTTTTGGACTTTGTGATACTCCTGGTTTTCTTCTTTTAAAAAGCATATAATCAATCTTCCTCTCCAAACTTCCTTCCCCCCACTCATTGCTTTATCCTAGCCCCCAACTCCAGCAGGCACTCACTGGGAACCCACAGAGTATTCAAGATCTGGCTATGCCACTTTTCGGCATATACCCAAAGGACACTTTATCCTACCATGGAGACACTTGCTTAACCATTTGCACTGATGCTCTGTTCATATTAGCTAGAAATCATAAACAGCTTAGATGTCTTAACAGAAGAACATATAAAGTAAATGTGGTACAGTGAAATGATGGAGTATTATTCAGGCATGAAAAACTGAAATATGAAGCCGGGCGTGGTGGCACACACCTTTAATCCCAGCACTCGGGAGGCAGAGGCAGGTGGATCACTGTGAGTTCGAGGCCAGCCTGGTCTACAAAGTGAGTCTAAGACAGCCAAGGCTACACAGAGAAACCCTGTCTCAAAATACCAAAAACAAACAAACAAAACAAAACAAAACCTCTGAGATATGAAATTCACAGGTAAATGGATAGAATGAGAAAAAAAAATCATCCTGAGTGAGGTAACCCAGACCCAGAAGGACAAATATGGAATGAATTTGCCAATATGTGGATACTAGATATTCACTCAATGACAGCCAAGCTACAGTATGTAGAACTGCAGAGGTTAAGTACAGAGTACGGGGACTTAGTGGGGGGGGGGCAGATAGATCTGCCTAGGAAAAAGAAATAGAACAGATAGATATAGGAAAGGGGGCTGGAATGGGAGGAGCAAGTGAGGAGGGGAAGGGGAGAGAGGGAGGGAATATGGGGCAAGAAATAACTAAAACTAAGCACGCCATTTGAGGTATAGTAATACAGTGAACGTTTTATAAGATATATACATATATGAAGGTGATTTAAATGAAATTGCCATAGCAAAGGGGAGACAGAGCCCCACTGGCCATCTCTCATCACCAGATGAGGCTTCCAATACTGGAATTGTGTTAACATCTAATTGAGTTGTTGGCCAAAGGGGTTCCAATGAGAGTCCTCCAACAACCCAAGCTGTTGCCAAGATGATAGGTTGCTCTCCACAAACTGACAGCAAGTGCTGAAGACAACACTTACATAACACATTGAACGTGGAGATGTCAAGCTGGTGCCTACATGGAGCCTTCACTCCTACACTCTAGAGCTTTGGTACAGGAAGGTACTCTGCACTCTACCAAAGGAGAAACGTAAACACCAACCCAGCCGCAAACCCTCTGATCTACAATGGTGTCCCACCTGAAAGATATGCTAGTGCAATGGTGGCACAGAGCTTGTGGGAGTAACCAACCAATACTTGACTTGACTGATGGCCCACACCACAAGAAGAACCCATATCTGCCACTGCTTGGGTGACCAAGACCTTGAGACGAGATAGCCCAGGGACCAATGGTTAAAACCAAATAATACTGGTCTAAAAAACGTTGTGATAAAATGATTCCTAATGACATTCTGCTATACTCACAGATCAGTGCCTTGCTCAGTCTTCACCAGAAAAGCTTCCTCCTGCAGCAGGTGGGAACAAAGACAGAGACTCCCAACCAGACATTAACGCAGAGAGTGAGAACACTTAGACCACTCAGCCCTAAATGGAAGGTCTCCAACAAATCCCTTCCCTCAGGGCTGAGGAAACGCAGGTTGAAAGAGTGTAAAAGCCAGGGGTGAGGGAGGACACCAAGAAAACAAAGTCCTCTAAATCGATGTGACCGGTGCACACATGAAGGCATAGAGACCAAAGCTGCATGCACAGGGCTACAGCAGCTGGGGCCCTAGAGCAGAAAGGCTAGGTGAACACACCCCATCCCTACCCCAGAAGCTAGCTCCAGTCAACAACTACTAGCAAATAAAAATTTAGTTTCTTTAGGGGAGTCTCCCTGAGGAAACAAACTACCCTCAGGGTAGGCTGCCTGTCCTGCAGTGAATGGCCAGCAGAAAACAGAGTCAGGGACATCTTTGGAGGTTCCTTGTCTCACAATGTTATGTCAGGGCTTTTCTTTCTTTCTTCTTGTTTTTTTAAAAATCTTTTTAATTTAATTTATTTTATTTTACTTTACTTATATAGTTTTTCTTCTCTCTTTTTACCCTATAGGTCCTTTGTACCTATATTATGGCATCTGGTTTAGTGGTTTTACAGGATTCCTGAGTGTGCAAATGAGTGGGTCTCTGTTTCTTGTGCTTTCTCTTGAGTTCTTTTCCTTCTGTTTGTTGTCCAATTCCAATGTGTTAGGTTTTTTTTTATTATTATTATATTTTATTATCCTTTTTTGTTGTTGTTTTTGTTTTTCAAGACAGGGTCTCTCCGTGTATCCTTGGCTGTCCTGGACTCGCTTTGTAGACCAGGCTGGCCTTGAACTCACAGCGATCCACCTGCCTCTGCCTCCCGAGTGCTGGGATTAAAGGCATGTGCCACCACGCCCGGCTTTTATTATTATTCTTAGAAACCCATTTTAAAAGATTTATTTTATTATGTACACAGTATTCTGCTCACATGTGAGCCTGTATGGCAGAAGAGAGCACCGGATCTTATTATAGATGGTTGTGAGCCACCATGTGGTTGCTGGGAATTGACCTCAAGACCTTTGAACCTCTGAATCATCTCTCCAACCCCACCCATTTATTTTGTGTGTGTTTGTTAGTTCATCTTTGTTTGTTTATTTTTTAATTTTTGGAGATAGGGCTTCTCTGTGTAGCCCTGGCTGTCCTGAAATTCACTCTGTAGATAGGCTGGCCATGAACCCACCAAGATCCGAGATCCGAGATCCGTCGGCTTCTGCCTCTGGAGTGCAGGGATTAAAGGCTGCGCCACTATTGCTTGGTGCCCATTTGTTTTCTAATGAGAGACAGAGAGGAGGTGGATGCAGATGGGAGGGGAGGTGGGGAGGGACTGGGAGGAGCAGAGTGAGGGGAAACCAGAAGCCGGATGTAGTTTCTTACTTGTTTGTAAGGGTTACTGTGAGAGCAATGTGCACATACACTGTGTCCTTGCTGTGGCTCATCTGTCTGCATCTGTACCACTGTCTTCTGAAGGGCAAAGATCTTCATGGAGAACAGTCTTTTAGAGTTAGTTCTGTTTTGTAGCTTATGAAATCTTTCTGCTCTAAGATCACAAAAGCAGTCTCCTAAATTATCTTTTAAAGTCTTTATTGGGGCTGGAGAGATGGCCCAGAGGTTAAGAGCACTGACTGTTCTTCCGAAGGTCCTGAGTTCAATTCCCAGCAACCACATGGTGGCTTTCGACCATCTATAAAGTGATCTGATGCCCTCTTCTGGCATGCAGGTGTACAGTCAGATGGAACACTGTATACATAATAAATAAATAAATCTTTTAAAAAGTCTTTATTGATTGTCTTTAATTTGTAGGATTCCAACTGTTGAGAATTTCCCAGTAAATCTGAAATTTCTTTTCTTTTCTTTTTTTTTTTTTTTTCTTTTAAGTTTTTCAAGACAGGGCTTTTTCTGTGTTAACTTGGCAGTCCTAGACTCACTTTGTAGACCAGGCTGGCCTCAAACTCTCAGAGATCCACCTGCGTCTGCCTCCCGAGTTCTGGGACTAAAGGGGTGCACCACCACACCCGTCTGAAATTTATTTTTGTCAAGCAACATGGGGACATGTTTCTTCATGGATGCCTCTTACTAGAAATGTGATCTAGAGTATTCTATGCAGCCATCCTTAGAAGTTAAATACTTTCTATTCCATTGGTTCAAGTCCCAGTCCTTACATGAATACTGTGTTGTCTTAACAATCACAACTAGCTTCACAGAAAATATTTTTAAAAATATTTTTAGATTTACTTTATGTGTATATTTTTTCTGTATATACATTTGTGTACCACATGCATGTAGTACCCACAGGGGCCAAAAGAGGGAATCAGAGCCCCTGAAACTTGGGAGATTCGGTTGTGAGCCACATTGTGGATACAAGGAACCAAACCCACGAGAGAAACAACTGCTTTTAACCACTGAGCCATCCATCTTTCCAGCCCCAATCTTGACCTTTTCTAGGAGAAGTCCTCTTAATTTTTTTTTTTTTTTGGATTCAAACCCAGAGGCTTGGACATGCTAGGTAAGCATTCTATCAGCAAGCCACACACCTATCCCTTAACTGCTCTTTTATCAATGCCTTGGAAAAATTACCTTTTACATTTATATACAAAGTTTAGGATCCAGCGTAAACTACTTCACGAAAAACTACTGTGGTTCCAGTTGAGTTTGTACTGAACTTCTTTATTACCTTAGGAAATTTTTATATTGTTTCGATATTGGCTTTCAATCCATGAATATAGAATATTGTTTCATTATCATCATCATCATCATCACTATTATTATCATCATTATTATTATGGTTTTGCCTTTTAAAAATATCTCACTCAAGTTGTAAAAACTTGACATCTTGTGATAAAGCATGTACAGTGGCCCTGGGACTATCTCAGTGCTCTGTGATGCTACCAGTTCCTAAGTCCCTCTGTCCACAGCTACATCCTCCCTGCAAGCTTAAGCCGACGAATCCAACACAGCAAAGAACCTTCCTCTATTTAAACCTTTCCCAGGCACCTACCTGCTCTTTCCTACTTCTTTTCTGAACTATCCCAAACAGCCACCACACATATCATCTCAGCAGCGGTTCCATAGTCCCCTTCATGGTCCCTGGAAAGCGACCTTAATGACTGGGTGGGACTCTCGTCACAGTTGTATAGCACAGAGTAATGCTTCGGCTCCAGGAGGGCCACTTACATGATAGGGTAAGCTCCTCAATCTCCAGGTTTAGTGATGCCAATGACTTTACAACTTCCTTGAACCTACACTTCCTGTCTGTTTTACGCCCTGGCTAGTTTTAATGCCAGCCTGACACGCTAGAGTTATTTGGAAAGAAGGAACCTCAATAGAGAAACTGTTCCCACCGGACTGGCCCGTGGGCCATTTTCTTGATTGATGAATGATGTGGGAGGGCATAGTCCACTTTGGTGGTCCAGAGCCCTATAAGAAAACTAACTAAGGGGCTGGAGAGATGGCTTAGTGGTTAAGAGCACTGACTGCTTTTCCAGAGGTCCTGAGTTCAATTCCCAGTAACCACATGGTGGCTCACAACCATCTATAATGTGATCTGGTGCCCTCGTCTGGCCAGCAGGGGTACAAGCAGGCAGAGCACTGTATACATAATAAATAAATAAATCTTAAAAAAAAAAAAAAGAAAAGAAAAGAAAAAGAAAAAAGAAAGAAAACTAGCTAAGCCAGCCACAAGGAACAATCCAGTAAGCAGCACTCCTCCGTGGCCTCTGTTTCAGTCCCTGCGTTCAGGTTCCTGCCTTGAGTTCATGCCCTGATTTCCCCTTATGATAGACTACAATCGTAAGCTGAAATAACCTCTTCCATCCCCAAGTTGCTTTTGGCCCTGGTGTTTTATCATAGCAATAGAAACTCTAAGACACTGAAGTCTAGGAGGGCTACAAGAGGTATTGAGACCAAGCAGCCTAGAATGGACATGGATAAACGTCACCTCTCTTCATGCAAAGCATGTTTTGCATGAACAGAATAACATGTTATCTAGGCCTACAAATGAGTCAGTTAAATCTAGGCATATACTATCTGTCTTCTCTCAGTCTGAGATTGTTCATTTGGGATAACACTTTTCCTGGCAGATAGTACAGATCAGCTGATTTAGCAGCTGTTTTAACCATATTGTCTCCTACCTTACTCTAAAACAAAATATACCAAGTGATGTTCTGTGTGTGTGTGGGGGCGGGGATGAGTATGTGTGTGGTGGGTGTGCTTGCCTGTGTATGCACGTGGAGGCCACAGGTCAATATCAGGTGTCTTTCTCTTTTGCTTCCCACCTCTTTTTTTTTTTTTTTTTGAGACAGGCTCTCTGTGACCTTAGAACTTATCAGAAAGCACCAAGGATCCTCCCCAGCACTGAGATTGCAGCGAGGCACCACGCTCGTCCTCTATGTGGGTACATGGGATCTGAACTCAGTTCCTCGTGCTTGCAAGCAGGTGCTTCACTCACTAAGCCACCTCTCCAGCCCACAGTGACATTCTTACCTCCCCACTCCACCTTGCAGAGACATGGAGCCAGGAGATGACATAGGTCTGGTAATGGATGCGGACATTAGACCAGAAGGGGACTGTTCTTTCCTGAGTCCAAGGACAATGCATGAAAAGGATCAGACTACTGCCAATGCGTGAAAGGGACCAGACTACTGCCAATGTGTGACAGGGACCAGACTACTGCCCTTTACTGCTTGCCTGTTGTTTCCCTCAACCTCCCTTCTTTCTGTCTACGACTTAGTTGGGTTGCCTAGAGGTGCAGAATCTATTCTGCTCAATTTAAGTAACACACACAGGTGCACACACAACACACACGTACACATGTAGGTGAGGTGACTAGCTACAAGAAGCACAGTTCCTCATAGGCTTTGATCAACTGTATAGTCCTGAATTTCCCAACATGAACATCTGTTCTTTTTTGTGTCATTTTGCAGCACTGATGATTAAAGCCAGGCCTTTCATATGCTGGGTAAGCACTCCATCTCTGAGCTACATCCCTAGCCCCCATACCACATCTAATGCTATAACCAAGCATTCCACGGTCTGTGACGTAGTAGGGATTCAATACCCAGAACCCTATAAACTCATGGTGAATTTCTGTAATCCAGGCACTCCAGAGGTAGAGGAAAAAGGATTAGAAATTCAAGGTCATCAAATGGTTACATAATGAATTGAAAGCCAGATTGGGATATACAAGGTCTTATCTCAATAGGTGACAGACAGACAGACAGACAGACAAGCAGATAATACCCGTAATACATTTCACTATTGGGTTGTGATCAGAAATACATTGGTTTCAATTTCCCATTAGGTTAGTAATCACCTAATAAATAGCATATAGTATTACAGACCTCTGCTGTGAATTCATGCATGCAAAAAGTCTAGGAACTACTAAAGACAGGACCTGAAAAAGTGGTAAACTGGGCACAGAGTGGGCTTAGTACAGGCCGAGTTTAACTAACCCACACTGGATATTCTACCAGAGGATGCATAAATCAATCTGTTCAGGGTGGACCAAAGAAACTATTTTATGCAGAAATGGACTTAAAACAAAGAATGAGTGCAGTGTTAGATTCCATGGTACGGAAGCAAGGGTTCTGTTACCAGGCTAATGACTAAATGACCACATCACTAAAGTTGTCACCGCCCTGTCACTGCTATCATGACAGCTGACACCATAACGGACTCTCATCCTACAAGCCCACACCAGCCATCAGAGCTCCCACATGGAGCCCCAACTTCTAGACATTCTCAACCTTGATCACCAGAAACAACAGTAAGACAGCCCTCCCCTCACTTCTTACTTCCAAATAATATTCGAGTGCATGGGTGTGGTAAAACCTACATCGAAGACAGCAGTCTACATGCAAAGGAGTCTGAGACTTTCTAATGTCCCTAGCTAGAAGGATGATGGGAGCCAGGTGTGGTGGCGCACACCTTTAATCCCAGAACTGGGGAGGCAGAGGCAGGTGGATCACTGTGAGTTCAAAGCCAACCTGGTCTACAAAGCGAGTCCAAGACAGCCAAGGCTACAGAAAAATTCTGTCGGGGGTGGGATGGGGTGGGGTGGGGTAGGGTGGGGTGGGGCGGGGGAAAATGGAGGAAGCAGAAGAGTGTAGAGGGGAAACAAGATGAGAGAAAGCAGGAGGTGTGTGTGTGTGTGTGTGTGTGTGTGTGTGTGTGTGTGTGTAATGTGTGCAATTCAGACATTTCCTGTGGTGTTTTTTTTTCCAGTGAGGAACGGGGACCAACAAATGAGTATTTTCTAATTCCTGATGGTTTTGCAAGAGTCAGTTCTGACAGGCGAGCTGACAGCTCGTGGGGGAAGGAAAAAGGCAGACCACATGTCCACATGTGTCTCATTCTCTTAGAGAAACACAGGTTGCTGTGGATGAACTAGAAGGAGATGAACTAAGTGGGCAGAGGTCAAAATCAGATGTCTTCCCCATTGGTCTCCACCTCACCATTTGGGACAGCATCTCTCACTGAACTTGGAGCTGATGGATTCAGCAAGACTAGGTAGGCAGTGAACTCCAGGGCTCCTCCTGTCTCTCCCTCCCCAATGCTAGGATTACAGGCATGTACCCCCACACCCAACTTTTTTTTTTAAAAACATGGGTGCTAGGGACCCAAACTTATACATGTGTGATAAGCACTTTACTGGCTGAGCCAGCTACCCAGTCCCATAATTTTAAAACAGTTGTCAAAATAGCAAAACAAGACAAAATTAGAAGGCAAGGTTAACCCAACTGAACCCTGTCCAACTTTTGGGGAGAACATTTAATAGAAATAATTGCATAACATCATTGAAGTAATTTTAAGAACAAGTGGAGAATGGAAAGATGGCAGTTATCCTAAAGATAATATATTAAATCATTGCTAGTCTATGCAATAGGGTTTTCTGTAGAAAACAACAATGTGATTCTAACATTTTTGTGAAATAGCAAAGTATCAGAAACAGCCAAGACCCCCTGAGCAGCACCACGATGTCAGGCAAAAACAGGTGTCTTAAAGGGGGTGAGAGGCAGTAAGGCAGTCCAGGTCAACCCCCTTAAGAAGGAGTAGGGCTGGAGTGATGGCTCGGTGGCCTGGGTTCAATCCGGCAACCCATATACAAATCCAGAGGTAGTAATACACATCTGTGATCCTAGTAGTCCTATGGTGAGGTGGGGGAGGGGAGAGAAGACCACAGAAGCTCACAAGCCTGGAGTATACAATGTAGCAGAAGCTATAGCAGACGCCCTGCCTCAAAAGCAAAGTAGAAAAAGAGAGTAACTCTCAAAAGATGTCCTCTGACATCACACATGTTCCATGCCTGCTTACCCTGCCCCAATACTACTACTATTACTAACAACAACAACAACAACAACAACACACCAAATAAAATTAATTAACATTTAAAACAGAGATACTATCATTAAAAATAATATACCTAAAGTGTATACCTCACAACAATAAATTCCAGATAGGCTAAAGAACTAATTGTGAAAGTGAAAAAAAATTTTAAACTTTAGAAAGTTACTGTCTGGGAGGCAGCTTGTGCGACCATGAAGTTTATGAAGGATCGGTAAGCAGAATATATAAAGAACTTGTAAGGATTACTGAGAAAAGGCCCAACAATGAAAGGGGGGCGGTGGTAATTTGAATAAGAAAGGCTCTCATAGGCTCCGAGATTTGAATGCTTGGTTACCAGCGAGTGGTACTACTTGGGAGGGATTAGGAGGTGTGGCCTCACTGGAGAAAGTGTGCCACTGGGGTGGGTTTTGAGACTTCAGAAGGCCAAGCCAGCACCAATGTCTCTTTTCCTGTTTCTCACAGATGCAGATGCAGGGCTGTCAGCTACTTCCCCAGTGCTGTGTCTGCCTGCCTGACGCCACACTCCCCATCATGATAATGAACTAAACCTCTGAAACTCTAAGCCAGCCCCAATTAAATGGTTTCTTTTGTAAGAGCTGCTGTGGTCAGGGTGTCTCTTCACAGCAACAGAACACAAGCTACACTACAGGGCATGAGGGAGTCAAACAGGGAGCCCACAGAAAAGTAAAATTCAAATGGCCAGCAGAAAAGAAAAGGATAAATGGTTCACAAGTAATCAAAGGTAGGCAAAATTAAAGGAGCATGGCACAGTATTTCACACCTAGCAGATGGGCAGAGAAAACAGAACACGGTGTGGCAGGAAGTTGCATATAATCACTTTTAGAAAAGCTGCCAAACATGGTATATGCATATTCTAGAAATCATTCTACTAGCAACTAAAGAGAAACTCTCATACATGTACTTGGAAAAACAGGCACAAAATTTTTCATTTGTGGGGCTGAAGAGATGGTTCAACAGTTAAGAGTACCTGCCATTCTTGCAAAGACCCTGGTTCCATTCCCACATGGCAGCTCACAGCCCTCTGTAACTTCAGTTCCAGGGGATATGAACCCCTCTTCTGGCCTCTGTGGGCACTGAACACACATGGTGCACAGACATACATGCAGGCAAAACATCCTTATACATAAAATTAAAAAAAAAATAAGTATTTTTTTAAAAAAGAAAGAACAAGGTAGGTCTGACATAAACAAGACCAAATGTTACATTTTGAGGAAATGATACATCTCCGGATGTTTGCTAAATTGTTATTGTTTTCATTTTTTAGACTTCTTTTGGCACCTAAACTACCTCTTGACTTTAGGTTAGGACTGAGATTGTAAAACAAAACAAAACAAAGAAACAAACACACACCAAACCAAACCAACTAACAGACCAATCAAAAACCCCATGAGGTCAGGCTTCTGTTTGAAGAACTCACCTGTCATCCTAGGCAGGTTTCTCTGTGGAAGGGAGGGCAGGCAATAAAGAATGTTGCCGATCAAAGTGCCATGCTGTTGGCTAATGCTGTGTACAGCTAGAATCTGGGAGATTTAATCAGGCCTTCACTTCAGGTCCACGAGGTTATCATTCCATTTTGTAGGCTCAATTTTCTTAACCAATATATTTTATTAACAACTTAGTGACTGAGCATACGTCACTTAGAACCCAACTAACCAAAACAATAGGAAATGAGGATTAATGGACACAATAACAAAACCGTAAGGATATCAGTTCAAAGGAATAATTCTCCTGGCACAATCTGCAGGATTTTTTCTCCTGGAACCTAGAGTAACCAGAACCCAGAACCTCAGCAGGAGCCAGAGCCCCGAAACCTTCCCTCAGCGGTTCTCTCTAGGAGTGTCTCAAAGTGCAGCGATGAACAGCCAAAACTATCCCAAGTCTCCAAAAAGCCCTGCCTCCAGTTCTGGGCTCATTTATATATCTCTTCCCATAGTCTGTTCATGGGATCTTTTCAGCTGGCAACAATTAAGCTCCTGCACGAGGTGGTTGCTCTTCTAGTGGATTAACCTCACGTGTTCTCTCACGAGACCGTTCCGATCTCACACTTTGGAATCGTAAAAAACAGGTTTATCTCTCCTTCACCATTTTGTGTTTATGCATGCACGCTTGCATGAAAGCCAACCTCGGGCTAGGCTGGCTGGGCAGCGAGCCTCATGGGTCACCCATGTCTGTCCCCCAGCACAGGACTACAAGTGCACGCCATCACACCCAGATCTCTATATGGGCTTGAGATATCTGAACTCTCCCCAGCCTGATAGCATAACTTTTTAATACAGCCTGTAGCTCATAAAGGTCCTTGCACTGCGGTTCCAGAGCCCTTGAGTGTCCTGTGTTTCTCCTTGACTCTCAGGGAGAAGCAAGTCAGGAAGCATCTCTCAATTCTCTCCTCACTTGCTGGGCCTCCCTTTATCCTGCAAACTTTCTGTCTGTGTTCATTTCATTATTTTTAACTTTATATTTTATGAAACACTTGAGACACAAAATGTAGAAAGAATGGTTAAAGGAACTCCCATAAATCATCGCCTATTTCAACAATTATGAATATTAAATACTTGCCAATCTGATCTCATAAATCTCCCTGATGCTTTTTTTTTTTGCTGCAGTATTATAAAGCAAATTCAAGACATCATTTTATCTTAACCATAAATACTTCAGCATCAGCAGATGACTTTTTAAAATGGCTATAACATCATTATCCCACCTGAGAGAGTGAATAACAACCCCTCAATATCTCCTAATGCAATAGTATAGGCTGGCTTTCAGACCCGAGCTAAAATGCAGTAGTATAGGCTGGCTTTTAGACCTGAGCTAAACCGCAGCCCTGCTACAACACTTCATGGCTTAACATCCTCTCTGTGACTAATGACGCTCCAGTCCCAGAGAATTGCTTCTCTGCTCTTCTTACCCTCCGGCTGTCCAAGAAAAGGTATCTCCATCCAAATGCTGAGTAGACATTAGAGCTGGGCAGCTCCAAGGGCAGAGAGGGTCCATTGCCCCGAGCCTGTGGATCTTAGCAGCAGAGCACTTAAGTAGAGAAAGACAAATTAATTAACTTGTCAAACCTTTCAGAGAATGTGAATGCAGTATTTCCTTGCATAATGAAGTGTCTGCCTAAGCAGTGTCAAAAGACCATTTTTTCTTGCTTCTCTTTATATTCTAGTTCATGGTTTTAGAGACATCAATGAATTAACAGAGTGCGACCGTACGTGGTGACTGAAAAATGTTTTACAAAACCAAGCACCTCATGTTACTCTCTAACATGCCAGAGTTAGAAGTAATGTCAATGATGCGTGATGCTGATTTTTACTTATATTGGCAAACGCTGTACATCAGAAATTGGTATACAGTTGTATGTCTGTGCATATGCGGGTGCACATGTGTGTTGAGGTCAGGGGTTGATATCAGCGCTCTCGCTTGCTCACTTGCGCTCTCTCTCTCTCTCTCTCTCTCTCTCTCTCTCTCTCTCTCTCTCTCTCCCTCCCTCCCCTCCCTCCCTCTCCCTCTCCCTCTCCCTTGTCCTCCACATTATTTTTTCAGACAAGATTTTTCAGTGAGCCTGGAGGTCACTGACTCAGCTACACAGGCTGGTTGGCCAGCTTCAGGCGTCCTGTCACTGCCTTCCCAGTGGTGCGAGTACATATATATGCTCTTGTGCCTGGTTTCTTACATGGTAACTGGGGATCTGAACTCAGGTCCTTATGCCTGCAGAGAAAGCATTTTAACAATCAAGCAACCTTCTTGGCCCCAAATTGTGATTATTTTTAATAAGACGATTTCAAGTATAACTAAAAATTAAAAAATTTTCAGCATTATCTAAATAATTTAAACTTTTGATACTAATTTACTGTGATTATGATTGTTGTTTTTCTTTTCAGCTCAGTAGATAAAGCTGGGCCAGCACTTGGGATTTTCAGTGAAGAGCTACATAGTAAAGTGCTGAGGCTTGGGGCCTCACATGGCACGCAGAACCTAGAGGTTTGTGTTTGATTTTACAGTCTTTCCAAGATGTAAATGTCAACCACTGTAAGGTTTACCTGTCATGATGACAAAGATGCCGAAAGAAAGGAAGGCAGACAATAAGTGTTAGCAAGAATGTAGGGAAGTGAAAATGTCCAGGACAATATAAAATGTACAGCCTCTTCGGAACACTGGCAGTTCCTCACCAGGGGAAACACGTGAGTGAGCAATTCCACTCCCAGTTCTATACCCAAGGGACCCGAAAGTGTATGTTCACACAAAAACGGGTCTGGGCATACTTGTAATACCAAAAAGAAAAAAGAGAAAAACAGGGACAACTCAACTGCTCATCAACCCGTGAATGGATTTCAAAATGTGGTTGGTATATATGAACAGTGAGGACATCCATTTGGTTTTCACCCTTAGTTTCTAAAAACTTTAGAATGTCTCAGGTGTGAGGAATATCTTTGTCATTTGTAAGACATCTCTTTAATCGCACTTGCATTTGTGGTAATGACTCAAAGTGGGTCCCCCTAAGCAGTCTTGGGATGAAGTGTGGTAACCAGAAAGGTGAAAACTGTGATTGGGACCCGTCAGCATCTTCTCCCCTAGTCCCCACCTCTTCTAGGTGAAGAGGGCTAGAGACTGAATAAAAACAAGAACCCACTAACAGGAAGCCTGGGGCATCCAGCTTGGTTAGTATGTCAAGGTGCAGGAAGTATGGCGTACCCAGACAGCACGGAAGCTTTGTGCCACACCGATGAATCGCTTTCTTTTGCTTTATTATATACCAGCAAATGTAAATATTTTCCTGAGTTCTACAAATTGTTCTAGCACACATCTGAGGAAGGGGTTGTGAGGGGACCCCCAAATTTTTAATTGAATGGAAATGTGAGTAGTGTGGGTACCCACTTATGGCTGGCATCTAAAGTGGAGGCCGTCTCATTGGGACTAAGCCCTTAAACTGTGGGGTTTACACTAGTCTTGGATAACTGGTGAGAATTCAGTTGTTGTAGTATCAAGAATTGACTGGTGGTGGTGTGTAAAAAGGCAAGCATTTGGTCCCAGAGGGTTGGGGGGGGGGGAAGCACACTTGATTTCAGAATTGGTATTAGAAAAGGACACATATGTACTTTGGCATGTTATTTCCATATGATTATCCATGCTTCAACATGAATAATTCTTGAAAATGTTATGTTTAATGAAAACAACTCTGACTTAACAGGTAGCAGGCTATACTATCAAATCGGCATAAAGCTTCCAAAATAGAGATCCCTGAATCCAGAGAGTAGAGTGGAAGATTTTAAGAACGTGGCCTGACGTAGTGAGTGATGGGAGCAACTGCTCAAAGGCCGTCTGCTCAGTCTGCTATTGCTGCAGTAAAGACCATGACCAAGAAGAGCATCCCAGGAGGACAGGGTTCAGTTTGTCTTACCACTCTCAGGTCACACCCCATCACAGAGGGAAGTTGGGGCAGGGGCTCCAGGGGGACCCTGAGGCTGAAATTGAAGAAGACACAATGAGGGCATGCTACTTTTCGGCTTGCTGCTCACGGCTTGCTCATCTTGTTTTATACAACTCAGGACTGCCTGTCTCGCACCCACAGGGAGCTGGGGCCGGTCCACATCAATCATCAATCAAGAAAACGCCCCGCAGATGCGCCTACAGGGCAATTGCCCCGCAGATGTGCCTACAGGGCAATCGGATGGAGACATTTTTCTCACTTGAGGTTCCCTCTTCTCAGATGACCCTAGACTGTGTCAAGCTGACAAAGTACTCAGCAGCTCACCAGCTTTGTGCAGGGGTGACGGAAACATTCCAGAACGTTATCCAACTTGATGGCTGCTCTAAAACCCTGGGCTAAATTATAGCCTTTAAAAGAGTGAATTTTGTGAAAAAAAAAAAAAAAAAACTTATACCATAATAAAGCTGTTATTTAAAGTCCATAAAAACTATTTTCAAGTCCAGGGCTGGATTTAATCTGCAGGTGTGTTTGTCAGCTCCTACTTTAGATGGCAAAACTGCTCTTTGGAAACAAGCAAACAACATGGGTTTCTACTCTTTGCCCGATCTCTGTTCACACAAGGAGCCATTCTGAGGTAGCTAATATCTAACTCACCCTCATGTCTATCAGATTTCTAAAAAAAAAAAAAAAAAAGTCTCCTAATAAATGTGTGTTGCCCTTTTCTCTGAGGATGGCGGATGAGGGATAGAGGAAGAGATCCTCCTGCATCGGGGTCACACACCTAACCTGCAAGTAGGTCTTTATCTCTATGATGGCTCAAGAGCAGAAACCCCACACTTCCAATGCAATCATACCATTTGGGTGACAATGACAAAAGAGGTACCAGTGATTATGGCTGGTAATGGTGGAGGAAGAGGCCAGCCCCCCCCCCCCCCCCCGCTTCCATGCACAATGAAATGAGCAAAAGGGAGAAGTTTGAGAAAGAACCCCCATTTTTTTTTGTTAGCAATTAATGTTATTTTCCCTTATTCTTGAGTTAGCCTAGAAAACGAGTTTCCACCAGGATCTGGGCAAGCAGGAGACTGCAGTAATATTTAGAGTTCTATTTTGTGATTTTTTTTTTTTTTTTTTTTTTTGTGGAACCGCTGAAAAGGTCAAAAACATTTCTTTAAATGTCAATGGCCTGAGGGTCCAATTACCCAGGGGAGGACATTCTTGGAAGAGGAGCTTTGTAAGGTAAAATGAATGGTGTGGGAAGAGCTCAGGGAGCCGGAAGCCAAGGGGTGGCCCCAAGCTTCCAGGAGACAGCGCCCTAAGCAGACCCAGAGTTCTACAGACACTGTTGGTGCTGTCTTCCCTGAAGGAGAAGGCCCAGTAGCGCACTCTTCCTCAGACATGGCTTGATGGCCCATCTGCCCCTTCCTGAGAGACTGGCTGGTGTAAACTCCAGACTGGGATCCCAGAGTCCTCTGTACAAAACTGTGGGACTGACTGGAGAGAACACAGTATGGCGGTCAAGGTTAACTGTCAACATGGCACAGCCCAGGATCACCTGGGAGGGAGAGGCTGAGGGATTAATTAGCTAGGTCAGGAGGGCCTGTGGGCAGCTTGTGGGCAGCCTGTCTTGATTACCTTAGCTGATGTAAGAAGGGCCAGCCTGGAAGTACACAGCATCTTTTTCCTGTCTGCGGGGCCTGGTGTGTGTAAGGATAGAACACAGTGTGAGTCCTAAGCTTTCACTGTCTGCTTCTGACTGTGGATGTAACGTGACCAGCAGCCTCAAGTTCCTGCCCTGCAGTGAAGGGCTGTACTCTGGATTGTGAGCTAAACTAAGCCCTTTCTCTGGTAAGTTGCCTTTGTCAGGATATTTTTTTTATCACAGCAACAGATACGAAACTTGGAAACTCAGTGTCTGCCTCCTAGCCTATATGGGAAACCCCCATGAACAGGTGTTGGCAAATTTCCCGCGTGGAGGTATTTTCTAGAGTACAAGTGGAAATATAGATTATCAAGTCACCCGCTACAGCAATGTGGTATCAAAGATTTTTAAATCAATGACTTTTTTTTAATAATGGGGAAGGAAGCCATTTTCAAGGGAGAAAGGCGGTTTGCTAAAATGTACATTCCTCAACTTTTGGAGAAACAGTGCATGGGGAGGGGAGGATGCCCAAGCCCTGGCCCCCTCAGGAATTTGCCCACACATGTGACTTTGAGGATAATTCTCTCATGGCCTCGCTATGAAAATCAGAGCACTTGCTGGGAGAGTCTTGTGTCCCCTGCAAATCTCTCCTTGGAAAGCTGAGTCCATTTTACTACCCACATGGGCAGCTGAGCAGGTTTTTGAAACGAGAAGACCAAACTCAGGAAGTTAGCAGGCTCAGTTATGGTTATTTGGCTATGGGAGGTGTCAGGTAGGGCCTCTGGTCCAGACCGTCTGTTTCCCTCTGCACCTGGGGACAGCTCGAGTGTGTCTGAGCATGTGCTTAAATATGTGTCCTCCTTATGGCCCTGGGTCAGCACCATAATTATTATACCACCGACCTGTAGTTCAGGGGTGCTGACCCAAATAAGGAGAAGGGGAAGCTGAGACAGACTTGCTGATACGTGGTCATGGCTGGCTCCTCAGAAAGAACAGCTGGTGCTGACACAGATGCAGGCCATAGCCCCCTCCAGCCCTGTCTTCAGATTTCCCCTATATGGCCCTGAAACACTGAAACGCTGGTGCTAGCACAGGGTGGATAAGGCTGGAGCTCTTCCCCTGATGCCACTGGGTGGCCATCTCTCTCCTAAGGGACAACGGTGGCTCTTCAAGCTTTCACCAGCGTCTTCCCATTCTCCCAGGGAGCAGAGGGTCCCCAGAGTCACCTCAAGAGGCATGTGTGGGCTTAGCTTGGGAGAGAACAGAGATCCCCTTCACTAGCCCACAGCTGGGGGACAGCCCTCACTCAGCACCCTTGTCTAACTTGTTATAAATAGCTCCTGACTAGTGATCTTACTGCTTGAAAAGGGGGCCAAGAAGACTCTACATTTGATGTAATGTTTTCAAGTAAGGTGCCAGTGTCGGTGCCATGTTACAGAGAGGAAACAGGACTTGTAAATGAGCATCTGATACAAACCCAGCTATACACGGCTCCAAACGCTGGCATCTTATCTTTGGGCTTTGCGATGAGTAATCCTGGCGGTCAGCATGGCCACCTCTGGAGTCGACTAAAACCCGAGCACAGCTGGGCAACATCTGGAGTCGACTAAAACCCGAGCACAGCTGGGCACATCTGTGAGAATTTATTGACTGAATCATTTTAGGTGGGACGGCCCATTCTAAACCTGAGCCACATCTTCTGGCGGCAGCCTGTGTGGAGGACACGGAGCAGGGACACCTTTGCTGAGTGCCTGCTTGCCTTCATGCCTACTGGCAGCTTATCCATCCTGCTGCTGAGGAATTCCATCCCTGGCATTAGAATCTACTTTGGGATTCCAATGTGGGACTTCCTGGGAGGTGGGGTAATCCAGGACTTCTCTGGTTGTGGCAGCACCAGGCTGGGACAGCTGAGACACACAGTCTCTTGTACTGAACAACCACTGGATTCTCAGCCTTTCTGTGGGGTTGGGGTACAGCCACTGTTGTGCTACCTGGACCACAACTTGTAAGGCACTTTAATAAATCCTGTTCTATCAGTTCTGGTCCCTTAGCGAACTATGACTAACGCAGGCTCCACCTCAACCACTTAAGTAAAGCTACCAAGACGAAAGGATGCTGGAAGAAGATGGCGGATGTGGGTTGCCAGAGCCAGCCACTGAGGCAACACTGAGAACAACCCCTGAGTGGGGGCGATGAGCCAGAACTTCAGCTGAGGGAGGAAAGATGTACCGTTGTGTATGTCCCAGCGAGCCACACCTGATGGAGGAGAAAACGAATAACCATGGGCTTCTCAGAAACGACTGGCAAGGCAACCTCTCAGTCCCCTCAGAGGGACAGCAAAGGACACAGACAACCACCTATCAGCCGTCCAACACTCTACTCAGGTACACATAGATCCTGCCCTGCCCAGTTCTCTTCTCTCCCTGCTTCCCACCTATCAGTTGTGGAAACAGCTATTTTGTTTTATCGTTGGGTTAGTGTTTGTGACTTGTGGTGTCAGGGAATCAAGCCCAGGGCCTTACATACACGAGACAAGAACTCAGGCACTGAACTGCGGCCTCGGCCCCTGTTGCTATTATTATTATAATTATTATTTTGTTGTTGTTGTTGTTGTTGTTTGAGACAGGGTTTCTCTGTGTAGCCTTGGCTGTCCTGGACTCGCTTTGTAGACCAGGCTAGCCTCGAACTCACAGCGATCCACCTGCCTCTGCCTCCCAAGTGCTGAGATGACAGGCGTGTGCCACCACTGCCCGGCCTGCTATTATTATTTTTTTGAGACACGGCCTTACCATATAGTCCAGGCAAGTCCTGAGTTGGAGACCCTCCTGCCTCAGTGTTTGCCACCACAGTCAACTGGAAACAGTCGTTATATTATTCCATTCTCTGATTATAGTTGACAGATCCAAAGTGGGGGGACTTAGCTGACCCAATATGACTTATTTTCTAGGGCTTTCTTTTGACTTGGTGCAGAGATAGAGCCCACCTCTCTTTAGGGATTCAGGTTGTGAGGGAGGCCACTTTTTAGTTAGACGCAGAGACAGGAGGAAGAAGACAGGTTCTTTGCAGCAGTCAAGAGGCATTCGTGTGGCCCAGCAGTAACGCTTTGTCCCCCAGGTTGATGGTTCAGCCTCGCAGAGGCACTTTTACACTCTGCATGATAGAGACACAGTTGTACTCCGTGTTGTGAAAAGCAACTGGCACATTCATGTCATCACTGTAACATCTTAGCGTGTACACACTGGCCATGTTTCGCTTGCTCTGGGTTCACCTCCTCCTGGTCTAGATAAGTATACAAAGTTGATACCAGCAGCAGCTAACTTGGCTCAGCATTTCAGGATGTGCCTGCGCCTTTCAAACATCCACAGAACGAGAGGAGAGTGCAAGGGCTGAGAAGGAGGGAAGCGGAGACATCCCAAGCCTCAGAACACACGGCTGACCCTCTGACCAGAGGGGAAAGCCTGAGCTCCAGACTGACTGACTGCCTTCGCCCCTCCCCCTCTATAATCTCCTGGCTGGAGATGAAACAGAAGACAGGTTTTTAGGATATTAATCCACTGTCTTCTCGGAATGCCGGCTGTCTGAATCAAGAATAATTTTGTGGACTGAATGTCTCCCTTTGTTCATCAGCCTCTGAAAGCACGCGTGAGCTCCGGCATTCTGCTATGGACTCCTCATTTGGTTGGGGTATGTTTGCAGTGTTCCATGCCTAGCCGCCCAAAAACGACAGCCTAGTACCCTGCCGCCCCCCATCTATCCACGCTGACCTATTCTGTACTTGGTTTTGTCCCTTGTCACCAAGAGACTGAACAGACCACCTCTTCCTCTAGCACTGCTCCATGTGGAAGAGACAATCTGCATGTTCCAGAAAGGTGAGGCAGTGGAGCCAACTGGGAGAGTTCCAGGGGCCTGAAGGTGACACGGTGTCAAGTGTGGGCATCTGAGGCCTGAAACAGCTGGCTGCAGAGCTGCAGAGCATGGTCAGCAGCCAGGCCAGGCTGACTCCAAAACAGGAAACCAAAGAGGTGGGTTGGGATGGGAGGTAGTGCTGCTAATCATTCCAGTGTCAAAGCCGGGAACAACACTGTCCAGCCTTGATCTCCAGGCTCACTCTGAAAATATCTGCACTTTCCCTAGAAGGCCAACTTGAGGCAGAGGTCCTCGGAGCCAACAGCGACCAAGGAGGGAAGAAAGGAGCTGGACCGGAGAGGGAGAGTGCGCTTGGAGACAGTGACCAGAGCCTGCAGAAAGATCTATCTTTTTTTGTTTGCTTCTAAGACAACAGCTCCCTATGCAGCCCAGGCTGGCCTCAAACTCACAACCCTCCTCTCTACAAAGCCCTTCCTGCTCAGAGGGAAGCTGATGGCAGATAACCAGACTGTAGAGCTCCTGGACAGCCCTTCTGGGTCTTGGCTGCTTCCTAGAAGCTTCTCTGACATGAGAGAGGCTCTACAAGCATATCCATTTTAGGATGGAGAGAGCTGGGCCCCGAGTCTCTGCAGCTCGCTCTGCTGTCCTTCTGGAGACACAGCTGAGGACTGGCCTCTGTTTGCTGACTGAAAAATGAAAGTGCAGTGGCGAATGGGGCCCAACAGCTGTTGTGTTAAGAGGCTCCTGATAGGGGGAAGTCGCAGTAGGAATGAACTGCCTTCTCCCAACATGCACTACCAACTACTATCTCTCTTGGGTTCACAATGCATTTTCCCTTATGCCATCTCATGGGAGGGTCACAGGAGTCCCTGGAGGAAGGGCCAGTAATACCATCCATGTCTATAATCCCAGAGGGCTGAGAACTGAAGTCAGTGACTCACCCACTCAGAATCCACAGCAAAACCGGTAGACTTAACTTCTGTCCATCACACGACTTTCCCTTCCCTTGGTCCTTGGCCTTCCCTCCATCCCTCACTGCTCCCCACATAGGCTGGCCTCTCCCAGGCTCTCCTGACTCTTTTCTCTGTGGCTGAAGTGACATGGCAAAAGCCCAAGGGTGTTTAAGTACTTCCCTGTCATCGTCCCCCTCTTCCCGTACCCCTTTTACCCCATCTTGGGGACCAGCTCCCGCCTTGGGCATGCAGTGCCAGTCTGAAGTGTTAGGGGAGATACAGGCTTTCCTGTGAGGTTGCAGTACTTAGGAAGTTGCTCAGACTCCATTCTAGTCCCCGCAGTCCCCTCTCCCTAGATTTCGGCCTCCCTAGACACCCCTAAGGGTTCCAGAGCTCGATAACCCCAGAGTGTATGGTGGGAGGATGTTCGCTAAAATTCACTTTGAGAAAAGGAACTAATCAGAGCCATATAAGTTGGTTAATTGGTTCTAAACTTAAGAAAGAATTCTAAGAATTCTTATTAGCCTGGGGGAGATCTTTAAAGTTCAGCCAACTGAGAAAGGAAGAATGGGGTCAGAGGAGAAACCCCATTACCCGACCAGCTTCCTTCTACCCTCTGGCTGGACAGAGCCCATCCTATGGTCCCTACACTGAACATAAGAGCCAACTTTGGATACTTCTTTTTTTTTCCTCCAATGTCTCTCTTTCAGGATGCCTAAGGCTATAGTCACAATCCATATTTTCTCCCATGATCTAGTCCCTAAGAGGACTGCACCAAGGTAGGCTGTAGGGCAATTAGCTCAGGAGGGTAGCACTATCATGATCTGGATTGGAGTCCTCATAAAGAGGTCTGAGGAAGCTTGCCTGTTCCCCTCTCCCATGTGAAGATGCAGGTAGAAATGGTCAGTGTGCACTCTAAAAGGGGACCCCCTACCCCAGAGCTTGGCCATTCCGGCACCTGATCTTCAGCTTCCCAGCTTCTAGACTATGACAAATAGACTTTTGTTATTTGCAAGTCACAAGCCGGTGTATGGCGATTCGTTATAGCTGCCCAATCAGAGTCGTACTTGTCCCAACCATCCCATACGGATGGCTCCTAAGCACGAGCTTCTTCTGCACTGGCGGTAAGCACCACACAAACTGGGTACCGCTTGGAGTATGCCAGTGTACTTCCAACCTGAGAGCTGTGGCTTCCTCCCTGCTCATCTCTTTCCCTTTCCTTCCTTTCTCGGCCTCCCCTCTTCCTGGTCCTTTCCTCCTTTCTCTTCCTTAGCCTCCTCCCAGCATCCACTTAGCCCTTCCTTGTGGAGAAGGGATCTTCCATAGCCAACTGTCCCTATGGCTAAAGCAAGCATCTGACCAGTGGATGACACCAAGGGATGCTGAAGACAGCTTCTCCCCCCCTCCCCCCACCTCATATTGTCACTCACAGTCAACTGCTAATCCTCAGGTCCAGCTTCGGGGCACACTGCTGTTCTCTGCAGGGGAGTAGAGGAACAGGGGGCCAGGAACCCATTTTATGCAGAGATGAAGAACCAAAAGAGCTTAACTTGAAGAGAGAAGGAGTGGAGAGGTCACAGTGACACTTCCTATTCCTGTGAATGATGGTGACTCAGCTGAGGGAACAGCCTCGGCCTGTGCAGGCCTGTGAACTAAAGGCTGTCCAGAGAAGCTGGCTGAATAGAAACTAGTCACTGGTTCTGTTTGCTTCTAGAAAAAGCATCCATCTCATAAGGAAACCTAACGCCACCCCCCCACATGGCTCCCAAAAGGGCAACCACTCCTAGGCTACTATTTCCTATTCTTTGGTTACAAGACATGACCCAGCCAATCCTAACTGCCCATATAGCCCTGCTCACAGTGATTGGCTCAAAAATGAGCATGTGATGCAATGCCTGCTCTGTCTCAGTCCTTTCCTGGGGATCCATGTGTGGTCACCAGGAGAAAGAAGCTGTTTCTTCTAGTATACCATTTACCATAATGTTGGGAGTTGCTGGCTGCCTCACCCCAATCTCACAGAGAAGCAGACTTGCAGAAGACAGAGACCCATAGACAGAGAGAGTGCACTGACAACATTGGCTCCCTGAGTCCTTGCCGTCACCTCCCTTCTCTTTCCTGGTGAGCCAGTGTGCCAAGTTCCTGTCACTTCAACTCAAAGAGCATCTAGTTGACATAAGAACTTTCTCCTGGCCATCATGGCCACATGGGGGCTTGGTCACCTCAGGAGGTGGCAGCTCCCCAGGAAGAGCTGGAAACCTCCTGCCAGGGACACCACAGAGGAAACTTCTGGATCCGATTGTGCCAGATAACAGCTAACATTCAAGTGCCTGGTGTTTTATAACCATTATCTTGGCTGGTTTTCACCATAGCCCTGGAAGGAAGGTATTAATGTCTCCATTTTATAGCTGAAGCAACAGTCTTACAGTCTTAGGGAGGTCTGATACCTAGTCAAGGCAGGAGAGACCAGGGTGGGGCATCTGTTTGACCATGGAGCCCATGCTCCACAGACATGAAGATTTGGAAGCCCTTGGCCACCTCCGGAGGGGCAAGTGCAGATCTGCTTTCTGCAGTCTGCTCGGCAGTTCCTAAATAGGGCAGTCGATAGACACAGCAGCGCCGTGCCCAGGTGAGCAGAGAGGCACATGGCCCCAGCTGGCTCTGGGGACAGGCTGCCTTCAGACGCACAGGAGTGGAAGAAACCCAGAGAGTGGAGGGGACCTCCAGGAAGGGCACGTGAACACTGGCCGCTTCTTGTCCCAGTGTCCTGGAGGAGGGGCTCTGTGCCTTTCTGTGTGGCCAAATGCTTCAGAGAATTTGATGGGGGGGGGGGTCTGTGGACTTTCTAGAAACAAGGCCGTGTTTAAATGCAGGAGGCTTTGCACACATTTCAGGCATGTCTAAGACCCTCCTGGAACCATGCTTGGAATCCCAGTTGCTGAATTACGACGTCCTTGAGAAAGTGCATAGTGCATAGTGGCCTGCCCCAGCTCAAGGAGCCATGCCAACAAAACCGTAGAGAGCTCTGCCAGACCTCTGTCACCAAATTATTTTACCCAGCCATGTCCAGCTGGGGAAGCTGGTGGCATTGCCTTAACCCTTGGAGCGGTGTGCTGACCCAGGACTGTCCTGCCTTCATTCCTTGCAGGGCCCCTGACTTGCATGTAGTCCCTGTCTATGGTAGGCCAACTGGAATGCTTGAATGAGGAGGAGCAGGAAGGGGAGGGCTATGGTTAGTCCTCTCTCCATTTTTCTCTCTCTACACCCCACACCTCAGAAGAGAGCAAGTGTCACAAGCTAGCAATCCAATCAAGAAGGGTGGGAGCTGGGCCTCAGGGTGGCCTGATGACGAAGGAGGTGGAGGTAACAAAGAGGCAGAGGGAGGTGGACAGATGGCACTCATGAAGGTGCTTGGTGAAGCCCTGGCTTCACAACAGGCTGAGGTAGGCCTGAAGCTCAGGCCCACAGCTGAGTCCTCCACAGTTGCCCGGTCCTTTCCTTTCTAGGGCTTTCAAACCCCACGCCTGAGGCCCCCTCCCTCTGAGCAGCCTGCCTTAAATCTCTGACTCCTCGGCCTCTGAAGTGTGACTCTTATCTGGAGAGCAGGGCACTCATAGCAAGTAGGAGACAGATCGGTCCAGAATGCTTGTGGGAGAAATACTGATGTGCCTGGGAGAACTCCAAGACGGGTATGTGAGATGTCTGCTTCCAATCTCAAGCACCCCCCACGTGACCCTTCGCCCCCCGTGCTTTCTCTGGACTTCCAAAGCTGGGTGCCCTTTCCTCACTGGGCTTGCTTGCTTAATTGCCTGTCTGCTTCCCTGTCAAGTCTGTACACGGTCCACAGTGATATCTCCAGTACTTAGCATGCTGCTTGGCATATAGCAAGCACACCCTATCTAGAAGATGCCTCACCAACATTTGTTTATAAGAACAACTGGTCACATTCCATGTGGAGTGGCATGGGTGTGGGAAAGCCCTACAGAATGGTAAGATGAGATGCCTGAAGACCGCTTTAATTGCCTGCCCGCTTTGGATACCTTCTCTTTCTGGAATATATACATGTATGTTATTATTTTTGTCTGAAACTTGGACTTGGTTAGACTTACCAACCTGTGATTCTAGCACCAACAAAAGATTTTTTTTAAGTATCATGATTAATACACAAGAATCTTGACTCACCACCACAAATATTGGCAACTTACCCTTTCTTTTCTACTTGTGGCCTGGCACCATGGGTATTTTTATCTGTTATGTTCCTGGTCTAAAAAGAGCCCATCTCCTCATCCAGCCATAAAAGGGCTCCGTGCTCGCAAAACTAGCTAATTAATCAATATGTTCACTCATTTGTTCATCACAAATATTTACGGAATGCCGACCGTGAGTCAGAGATAAATCATATCTCCTTCACTGTCTTTGGCTTAAGGAGAGCTGGTAGGTTACCAAGGATGAGATGCATCCTGAGTGGTCCCCCCGTCCTCACGTGCTTCATGTCACCCCCACTTCTGTTAGCAAAAGTACTGCTCTCCCAAGGCCTCCTCTTAGGGCATACTTATAGACACTGGAAGGAGAGACCACCAGTCTAGAACTGTTTCTGGAGTTGAGGTCAGAGGCTGGGCCCAGGCTGCACCCACACGCCCGGCTGCTTGTCCTCAACGGCCAGTTAAGCAAGCAAGAGCAAAAGGCAAATCTGATTTACTTGATGTGGTCACGCCGGGGAGAAGGACAAGAGAGCCAGCGACTGCCCAGGTCTTCTGAGTCTTCATGTGATGTTTAGGTTTAAAGAAAGACCACGGGGCCATCTGCAACTAAACAATGCTAGTTGAGGTGTGGTCCCACCCCATTTCCTCTCCAGGAGCGCCTGCAAAATGGTCTGACAAGTTGTCAAACTGTGTGAAAATCTCCTTCTGGGAGACAAGCTCCCTCTCTGGCAGGCACCGAGGTTCAGCCTGTTCCCTCTCCTAGTTTCTCTGGGGGAAACTCCAATTTCTTAGGGGCTGTTGATTCAATAGTCTGGTAGGCCAAGGGAGGGTACAGCATTTCTTTACAACAGCTGCAACTCCTGCCAGGAAAGGGACAGCGAGGCGACTGTGCTGACGATCCAGCCTGAGGTTGGGTGCTGTCTGGGATTCCCCATGGACCTTGACCCTTCTGCTGAGTGGTGAGCACTGGTCTAAGAACATGCGTTTGCCCTAGTGTCTGAATGAGTAGCCGTGTCCACGCCGGTACAGCCATAGCAAGCAGAGCATCCATTGACACGCAGCCAGAGCAACAGCCAGGTCCTCCATGCAACGACCCCTGGAGTCAGCCTTACGAAACTCTTTCTTCTTCCTTTGGTCTGGGGTACAGATGGGGGTCAGGATATTGGTGCACAGGATCCAGAGAAGGGGTGACCTTCTTTGGTGTCCTCCAGATCAGCTCCTAGCTGGGGTGGTCTGCAGAGCCCTAGAGAGGGGAGTGTGGCGGAGCTTTCCCCTGGCTGTACCCTAGGGGTGACTTCTGAACCATGCTGGGCTGGGTGTAGGCCTAAGTTTGGCCACCTGCTTCACCTTCTGCCTTCTCAGCAATGAGCTATCCCTGCTGAGGACCCCCAACCTTGAGCACTGACTTCAAAGAGTCCCTTACCACCAGCAGCTGGGGTCTCCTCACTGCATGATAACCCTTATGAAAAGTAAAACAAGCAAACAAACTGTTACTGAACTTCCTAAAAGCAATACGCATACTGTTGAAAAAATTAGAAAATTTAGTTTAAAAAACAAACAACAACCTGCCATTGCTCGCTCATATACATCGCACAGTCTTATATAGAGCAATGCTATCTATCTGGACAGATATCAGATTATTACAATTATATTAGTTATTGTTTATTTTTGCCTTTTGAGGCCTGCTCGCATCTAATCCCCGGGTAATCCTGAACTTTCTATAATAGCTGAAGATAACCCTGAACTTTTGATCCTCCTGCTGAGATTACAACTGTGTGCCACCATTCCTGGTTTTTATACAGTGCTGGGGATTGAACTCGGGGCTCTGTGCACGAGAGGCAAGTGCTCTACCAAGTGAGCTACATCGCTAACTACTCATATTAGGCTTTGAGTGAATATATTCCTAAATCATTCTTTCATATCTGATACTGGCTTCTCCCGTCCTCTAGCTCCTCTCGTTCTTTCTCCCTGGGCATTGGGGATTCAAAGTAGAGCCTTGGGCTTTGTGGGTAAACTTCTAAAAACAACAGACTGGGCCAGAGGGTGCAGGGGGTGGTCAAGTGCTTGCCCAGCATGCTCAAAGTCCTACTTTGAATCCCCAATACTCAAGGAAACATCATCATCACCATCGTCATCATCACCATCGTCATCATCATCAACCACAACAACAAAACAGTCTGCTCTAGCTGTCTTAAGTCTTCAACTCATGCTGTCTAAACACCCTGGTCTTCCTTCCACTGAGACCACCTCTTAGAGGTCACCTCTACCTGGGGACACACATGTCTTGTATGACAGGAGTCATCTCAGGGTCACCTGCACACCGAGTCTTCCTTTGTGATGAGACTGTGGCTACTTCACCTCTCACAGGCGGCAGCCAAGCCTGTGGCAGCTATCCCACAGTGACTCTCACACCTTCCAGCCATCAGTAAAGTCTACTGATTGCAGCTGCCCTGGAATGCTCTCCTTCCTTCCCCCGGCTGGTTCCTCGCTGTCCCCTTTCTGCAAGCCTTCTCTCATCCACAGTCATGTAAGCCTCGCCACTTTGTTAAGTTCTGTTGCTCTCTTTTAGCGTTTAGCCTCCTCTGGATTTCACCCACACCCACAGTTTCAGCTCATCATCCCCGCCCTCACCCTCAAGTCAGGGCACGATCTAAAGACTTCTGGGAATCATGGTGGCTTAAATGCAGGTTTACAAAACTACCCTCCCCAAACTTGACAGAAATGAACAAAAAAGAAGCAGAAAGGAGAGAAAAGGCTGCACCAGGGCTGAGACCGTGGTACAGTTCTTCCTGAACACAAAAGGAGATTTAAATAGAGGCAGGCCTTCCTCTAGGAGGGGAAGATGCCAGGATATGAGGACCAACAGAAATGAGCTGATAAACTCAATGGAATCCTGATCAAAAATACTATTGTAATTTTTTTCATTTATTTATTAATTTAATCTCTTTGCAGACTTTTGTGGATTGTTTTTTTGTTGTTGTTGTTTTGTTTTTTTTTTAAAACACAATCAAGTCATTTTAATGAGGTAGTTACCTTGGTAAGAAATCTTGGCAAATTCTGAAAGAAATGGACAGTAGTAGGTTTCGGAGAGCGTTAAAGATAACAGCATCAAAGTGACTGAAGAAACGCCATTTTGTCCTGCTCATACCCTAACTCCACATTGTGTCTGCTCAGGTGCTTTCCAGCCCTCACAATCATGTCTGCCTTGGTGGCACATTCGGAACTTTCCATGACTCTGACCATGTCCCAAAATATCTGCAGAGAGGATAGCCCAAACAGTTTCACCCTGACCCACACCCATCACTGATCTCATTGTGGGTTCTGCCTTTAAGAATGCCGTGTCCCTGAGCTTCGCCTATCCCTTGCAAGATCAATAAAGGACTTTAATTTTGTCTTTTATGTATGGTAGTCTGTAACTTTCTCAGCTGGACCACAGCACTATGTCATAATGATTTAGGGGAAAGTAGTGTAAGGAGCAAGCATATAGAAGTCAGTCAAAGGATCTGATACAGAATCCAGAAATACATATCCACATACATATAAAAGGGCAGTATGTGAGAATGGGGGCATTGCAAATTAATGGTGGAAAGATGGGTTGTATCCATACATGAAAATTGATTTATACAAAAAAAAAAAAAAAAAAAAAAAAAAAGAAAATTGATTTATACAATGAAAACCCAAGTGGATATTTTGCTGTTTGCTTGTATCTTTGTGTGTGTGTGTGTGTGTGTGGTGCTGGGGTGGGACTTTGGGCTTCATGCATGCTAATGAGCACCCTACCACTGACCTCCTCCCCTTATCCTCCATGGGAGTATCTCTGTTGTGAGGCAGAGCTGTTTCAGTGTGAAATCTAAGTCAGAGATCATCACAGAAAAGGCTGGTATGGAAAACTCTGTATGGTGGACAGCGCATAATGAAAGCAGTGGCCACTGGGAGGAAACGCGGGGGGAAGGGGGGCTTGCAGCAATGGATGACCGGGAAAGAGACGACATAGAATGTGCTCCCACACCTCAACAAGAACAAGATAAAAACTGATGAAAAAACGGGCAAGGAACGGAATTGCTTAGCATCCTTCACCTGCTCAGACAGATTGTGCAGTGACATTGGGGGTGGGCTAGGAAAGCAACATGACAAAATGCTTATCAGACCCTCTCAATCTGTTTCTATAAATAAAGTTCCATTAACACCCCTAACCCAAAGTCCCTGCTGTTTCTCTCCTCGCACCTACAGAACCTCTGCTCCCTCTTCCTCCCCTGCCACAAGTATTTCTGGGAATTCCAAAAAGGGAGTGCAAACACTGAGTCTACCCGTCTGGAATTCTTCTGCCCTAGTTCAAACCTGCTGCCAGCAAAGCCCCTAGAAATAGCCTGAGCGTGCTACCCTGACGGTGGCCTGTATGTGGCTCCTGAGAAAGTATTACCTTGAATGTTGTCAAAGCCACCATTCCTTGGCCTGAGGAGAGATGGAAATGTTTTCTCTGCTGCCCATGGGCCAGCTTAACCCAGTGCTTAACCCAAAGACAAGCCAGGGGCAGAGAGAAAGGGCAGAGGGGCACTGTGTTTCCTACTGATGCTTTGACAAATCACCACAAACTTGGTGCTGAAAAGAATATGTATTTTATATCTGGGATACATGCCTCACACCTGTCATCCCACTATTCAGGAAGCTGAGGCAGGAGGATTGCTGTGTATTCATGGCAGCCTGGGCCGACTTTGTGAATTCTAAGACAGCCTGAGCTACAGATTGAGACCTTGTTTCAAAAACCAAGGAAAAAAAACTGCCAGAGGACCTGAGTTCCAATCCCAACATCCATGTCAGGCAGTTCACAACTGTCTATAACTATAGCTCCAGAGACTTGGATACCCTCTTCTAGATTCCTTGGGCACTCACACATCTCTCTCTCTCTCTCTCTCTCTCTCTCTCTCTCTCTCTCTCTCTCTCTCTCTCTCTGTCTCTCTCTCACACACACACACACACAGACAAGCGGGGGAGACAGACAGATGGAGGGACAGAGAGCGGGGGAGAGAAAGCAAGAAAAAGAGAGAGAGAGATATCAAAATAAAATAAATCTTCAAATAAATAAATAAATAACAGAAAAAGAAAAGAAAGCAAATAATAATTTTTTAAAATAGTGCAAGGTTTAATCAGGGATGGGGGAGACTAAGGAATAGAGGATGACTAACCAGAACTAAAAATGCACAAAAAACCCATATGGAAACATACTACTTTGTAAGCTAATTAAAATATAATTTCAGAATAAAGCTTGGACAGAGGTACCATACATGGGCGGATAATGTCAATCCCACAAGACATGAGTTATTAAAAATTCAAATACCATATGGGCTACCTTCCTATGATTGTCAGGGAGGACTCGGAGGCTCCCCCCAAACAATATGACCTCTTGCCATTGTTCTTAGCTTGTGGTTTCAAGCTGGAACTGAACTACTAGAAGCTTCTTCCTAACAACAGAAGGTGCTACTAACAAAGCTTGAGGTTGGGGGAATCATCAATGATCTTACCCAGTAGTAGCCGCTATGCGCTACAAAGTAACCACTGGTGCGGTAGTGGCACAGCTGTTACAGAGGGAACCAACTACTTCATGCTTGGACTTGAGGCCTGCTTCACATAAGGCAATTTCACACCCGGTGCTGGAAGCTGGATCAAAAGCTCATGGTGTGGGGGTGTCATGGGCGCAGGAGGAACTTGTTACTGCTGTTTACATCTGTCAGCTCCGTCAGAGAAGTTTCTTTCCACAGTGGGAAGTGGTTAGAGCAGAGAGGCTCATGACTGGTCAAAGTGCTGAGACTATGTGGCTGGTAAAGTTGTTTATATCAACCCTTCCAAGGGCTCAGAGAACACCGTGAAAGAAGGACCAGAAAAGTTGTAAGAGCTGGAAGCAACGTGTAGAGTATCTCAAAAAGCTATCTTCTGGAGATGGCGTGGCTACTGCACTCATGAACTCAAGGTGTGTTACAATCAACCACGTGTGAGAGAGGAGCTCATGGGGCTCTGCCCCTAGCTCAGGAGCTGTTGGCAGCTAATGGCTGCTGGGGGAGGGGATGTAACCATGGGTAGACTGACCATGCTCAGGTAACTAACTCTCCATTCATACTTAGGCAAGCAACTCTAATTAAACTCAGTGGGGCACGCACTCACCCACTCACTCACGTACACGCGCACGCGCACACACACATGCGCATTTGCGCGCACTAAAACAGACCTGAGCGTAGGAGGGGAAGGCTTATTGGATGATGAGGGATTTACTGGCGATGATAAGGGGTAAGAGAATAATGGGTGAACATGATTAAAATACATTCAACCCATGAATGAAATTGTCAAAAAATAAATAAGAAAACATAAAAAGATCTCACATTAATTCTCTTAAAATCCTGAAAGCCAGAAGCCTGAAATAAGTTTCACTGGTCCCAGAATCAAAGACTTTCGTGTGGCCCTCGCCCAAGTCTCTAGGGGAGACTAGTCCTTGCTGCTTTCCAATTCTATGTGGATTTCTCGGCTAGTGAGCCTCTGCTCCATCTTTCAAAGCCTCCGTGGTTTAGTGGTTGCATTGCCCCCGTATTCCATGTCAAACCTCCCTTCGCCTGCCTCTATGACGCCTTAGATAAGGAGATCAACTCTGAGTACTTGGGTTGACAGAAAAGGCAAGGACATGGTCAAAATTTTAAGTGGCACTCATAGGTTCCAGGGCTGAGAAACCCAGTCGTCCTTGGGTACAATCACCTAGCCCACCCAGCACCCTCCAGCCTGCCCATCTCCTGCCTTCCTGGCCCTGCTTTTACACGGAAGGAAGCTGCCTCTATGGACACTCATGGGTTCAAACATATTGGGAGATATGCACTCTGCATCTGGTGCGTTAGGGCCCAGCTGGTATGATGGAGATCAGACTACTAGTCCCAAGTGACAGTGACCCCCAGTATAGCCTCTGAGAGGTCAAAGCAGACCCCTCAGCTGATCACCGAGGGAGCCAGCAGTGAAGAGAGGGCCTCCCTGTGACTCCTTTCCCATGAGCCTCAGCAGCTGAGCGCTGATAATCAAACCTTCATACCTGTCACTACCACCTCTCTTCCTTCATCCCTGCTGCTGCCCCCATCACCATGCCCGGCTCTCAAAAGATAAGCACTGGACATAGACTCAGGCTGATAATCTAAGTTGGTGTTGGAGTTAGCCAGACTCTGACCAGAGTAGACCCAAAGGACCCTGAATAGAGATGGCGGGCACACACACAATCAGCCTTCCAGAAGACAGTAGGAAGGAGCATCCGCAGGCTGGGAGGAGTCTACTTTCAAAGCGTGATGGGCAATGTTCTAAAAGATCCTCAGCAAGTAGGGTGTGGGAGTTAGCTCAGTGGGTAGGTACGGTGCTTGCCTTGCAAGGATGGGGACCTGAGTTCAGTCCCCAGCACCTAGGTAAAGGATGTGCGGGTGCTGGCCATGATGCTCATAATCCCAGCGTGGGAGGACAGAGCCAGGTGGGGCCCATTAGGAAAGACACCAGCGATTCTCCTTTAGCCCCCATTGACAAGAGCACATTTGTGTACCCACAAACATGCATACACACTCACATACATACACACAAACAACACCCACACAGCCACCCACACTCCTCAGCAAGTAACACGTCCACAGTCACATGACAAGCAGGCCCAGGATTGCCCCATGATCACTAGCAGAAAGCCTGAGGGGCCAGAGTGCACTGTGCAGGGGGAGGGAGTGCACTGGCTGCAGAGGAGGCTGTGGACTCAACTGCAGGCCCCCCACCCCCCCCCCCCCAGCCAGCCTAGCCGGCTGTAAGCAGCTTATTTGCAGGAGTTTGGGCTTTATCCTAAGGCCAGTGGAATTCATTGAAGAGTGTAAGCAGCTATGGCCAGATTTACATTTTGAAAAGCCATTCTGGCAGCATGGTGGATAATGGATTACAGTGGGGCAGGGCCGGAGTCAAGGAGGACAGACAGCTAGGAGGCCAGATGCTATATAGCTCTGGCAGGAAATCATCTGGAGCTGCGTCAAGGGACCTGAGAAGAAGTGGACACACAGTGGGGTAGAGAGACTGGTGAAGGAGAAAGATGGGACTTTTGGATTAACTGGATTTAGGAAGCACAGGAAGGAATCAGGACCAATGCCCAGGCTTCTGACTTTGGCCCCTTGATGGATGGTAGTCTTCTGTGAGTGGGAAGAGCAGGGGTCTTTGGAGGTATTGTGGGTGTTCAGACACTTGAAGTATGAGGGTGGGGTTTGTGAGGTGACTCAGTGGGCAGAAGGCCCAAGTGTACAGGCCCGACAACCTGAGTTTGATCCCACGAGGTGGTAGGTGAGACCGAACCCCTGAGAGTCGTTTTCTGACCTCCACCTAGACATCACAGCGCGTGCATGGCTACTCTCACACATGCACTAAACTAAGTCAACTAAAGGGCATAGGGGACACGTAAGACATCCAAGGAGGAGGTTGACTAGAAAGGACTGGTGACTATTGAGAAGATCTGAGCTGAGAGCCTGGACAGTAACCAGAGGCAAGGGCTTGGCTAAAGTGACCAGGGGCTGAGATCTTCATGGAAAATAAAGATCGCTCACTGAGCCAAGGACAGAATTCACATCTAACAGAGGCTCGGACACGAAGGGAGCCAAGGACTGGTCAGAGAAGTGGACAGAGAATCTGAAGTGTATGTGTCCCTGAGGTCAGTCAAGGGAGGGACAGGCAGCAGCAAGGCACGGTGCCCCAAGGTCAGTAAGGAAAGGATCAAAGTACACTTGGTACCCAGGAGGTCCTAGTGAGGAGTGAAGCTGACTACTGAAGGCTGAGAAATGGGGGGACTGCTAAAAAGAAAGGCAAATGTTGTTTACCCTTGAGAAGCGTAGATGTGATGGGGAGAGAAGAAAACAAGGTTTCCAAGGAAGACTTCTGAACAGCAGATATTGTTTTCTCTTCAGGTTTGCTACTGGCAGAAAGGGTCCTACTGGAAGAGGTACAGGTTTGGGCACAAGAGGTGCTCAAATGGAACTGAGGACAGAGACCTAGCTGAGCTGACAGTATTCTTGCCTGGCACTCATTAAAGCCCTGGGTTTGATGCCAGCACTACGTAAAACTGATAGTCGTGGTGTATGCCGGCAACTGCAGCTCTGGAGAGGTAACGGCAGGCAGATCTTTACAGTTATTCCTGGTTATAAAGTGAGTGGGAGGGCCAGGTGTGGTGGCGCACGTCTTTAATCCCGGCACTCGGGAGGCAGAGGCAGGCGGGTCGCTGTGAGTTTGAGGCCAGCCTGGTCTAAAAAGCAAGTCCAGGACAGCCAAAGGCTATACAGAGAAAACCTGTCTCAAAACACCAAAGTAAATAAATAAATTAATTAATTAATAAATAAAATAATGAAGCGAGTGGGAGACCAGCGTGGGCTACTTGGGCCCCTGTCTCAAAAACAAACAAAAAGCTAGAGAGATAGCTCAGCAGTTAAGGACACTAGCTGCTCCTGTAGAGGACCCAGGTTCCATTCCCAGCACCCACACGATGCTCACAACCATTGGTAACTTACAGTTTCAGAGATCTAACACCTTCTTTTGACCTCTGCAGATACTAGGTACACATGTGGTGCAAATACCTACAGGCTGGCAGAACACCCATCCACACGAAATAAACAAGCCTAAGAAACAGCAAACAGATACAATCCGAAGAGCTAAGGAGCAGAACTGGCTGAGGACAAAACCACCCGAGTGCTAAGTAGCACAGAGGCACATCAGAAACTGGATTTGAGGAGGCACAACCTCTGTAGCTGTGTGATGGCCTCTGCGGCCTCACAGGACAGCTGTGGCCAGTGTACCTCTTGCAGAAAGGACCAATGGCTGGGTTGATGCAGAGCCTAAGCGGGCAGGTTGACACAGGAGATGGGTCGTAAGGCAGGGGAGTGTAGGACACTGTCTTCATAAGATGGAGGTGGTGGGTCTTGGCATCTAAGCTGGGAGGTAAGCAATCAGGGCAGTACACAGGCAGGCGGTGGACAAGGACAAGGCAAGCTGGATGCCCACCGAGTGGTAGGGCACATTTAATTCAGTGATTATCTTTTGCAATAGGGAAGAATCCAGCCTGAACTGAGCTCGACTTCTCTGAAACAAAAGGCAGATTCCTAAAGGCTGGCAGTCCCACAGGAGATCCATGAAGGGAGAAGCAGGGCTTTCCCCAAGCGGCTGGACCACCTGGGTTTCTAAGTGGTGTGTAGGAAGTGAGGCTTCTACCATCCTTCAGAGAGTGGGAGACAGGGACGCTGCCTTCAAGTGTTGGCTGGAATGCACAGTAACTCCTTTTGACAGCTTTGAGCTTTCCCAGGCAGGAGCCATACGGGGCCAGAGTCATCAGCCTAGAGACACAGTACTGATCTATTAGAAGCCATGCCAGTGTCTGTTTAAGTCACTTAGTGCAAGGGTTTGGATGGAGTCATCCTGTGCTAAAAGTGCCTCAGAGGTTCTCACTGCATCCTTGAAGAGGAGCAGAAGGCACGGACGGGGCTGAGCTCAGACAGGAGGCTAAATCGCAGCTGTTAGAGGCAGAGGCCACCATGAGAACAGGTAACCGAAGGCCATTGAAAATCAGAAAAAGAGTCAGGGCCAGAGATCACAAAGAGCTTCTCCTAAGAAAGCAGGGGTGAGGCGGAGAGGGAGTCTGGTGAGAAAGATGCCCAGGAGACAACCGTGGGGTGTCAGCCATGGGTGCCTCCGAGGAGCAGGCAGGTAATTTCAACATCTCACTTCCTGACCCTGGCAGTGTGGGAATACACATCCAGGCATCAGGGACAGAAGAGTTGCGGCCTTTCTATGAAGAGCCTGAAGCGAGACAGTGACTTAAAAAACAAACCTGACTGTAGTCCTTGGGGGTCACAGTCCCCACGGATGCCACAGGATGAGAGAATGTCCCATCCGGTTCAAGTATGGAGATGCCTTTTTCACTGAACTTCAAAATACAGAGAGAGAGACCATAGCAGCTGTGACTGAGAATGCTACTTGTGGTAGGCCAGGATGAGAGCCAAGGTTAGGCCAGGCGTGACTCCCCCAAACCCCAACACTCTTTGTCTAACCTCAGAGCTTAGGCAATTCAGTCAGCTTTTCAGAGCCTCAGTCTAATCACCTGGGAAATGGGGATAATGCCACTTACCTGACAGAGCTTCTGCGTGGATTACACACGCTAATCCATCCTGAGCTCTTGGCATGCTGCCTGGCACAGAGCAAACGCTTCCTAAGTGTTAGTTACCCTAACCACGACTTCATTTACTCTTTAATACGAGTCTTCCGCACAGCAGGGAAAGGACCGTTCATAGCTATACAAAGTTCACTGTTGACTTGACCAGAAGAAGGCTGGCTGATAGGCTTTGCAATAAATCACTCGGGGTTTCACAGGTCCCCTCACCAACCCATCCTTGCACCTAACTCACTGTGCTCTCCAAAGGGAAGCATTATCAAGAAAACAAAGGCCCAGAGAACCAGCGTGCTAGCCAGCTTGCCAGTGCTGTCATTCCAGGCAAATTCAGTTTCCTTTAAAGGGAGAACTCAGCACAGGGCCGCAGACACCTGTGGTCCTGGCTACCCCAGACGCCGAGTCAGGAGGGTGGCTTCAGGTTAGCCTGTGCTACATAGTGAGAATGGCCTCATCCTCATCTTGAAAGAAAGAAATGAAGGAAAGAGAAAGGAGAGAAGAAGAAGGAAAGGTGAAAAAAAATTTTTTTTAAATAGGAAGGAAAATTTATGCTTCAGAGATGTAATGGGTGGCCTGTGATTCTGGGCCTGTGAAAGCAGAGAACTCTACCCATGGGAGAGCAGGATGGAGAAGGCTGTTCACCTTATCAAGGCTTTGGGACAAAAAAAAAAAAAAAAAAAAAAAAAAAAGCAAGAAACTGGCTTTGCAATGTCTCCTCAAGGACATATCACCAATGACCCAACTTCTACCAGGCTCCACCTTTTCAGGGCTCTACCACCTCCCAGAAAGTGCCACCTGTTGGCAACCAATGGCTTCAACATGTGACTTTGGGAGGACATTTATGATCCAGAGCATAGCAGCCATGAATCTGCCCACAGACATCACACTGCCATCCGCAACAGCGCGACGGGAACAGCCTCCCTCAGCTCTCTGTTGCTGTCTTCTGTCTCAGCTTCAGTGCACAGCCCGCCCGTGTTTCCACACACGGCTGGGCCTGGCTGGGCCTGTGTGTTGCTGCTGTCACCGCCAACTGCTCTGTCGACCGTGGGAGTATGGGCCTGGGATCCAGGAACTGTTGTCCCAACTCTGATTTGTGGTTCCAGATTTAGCCATATTTCTGTCTCAGCTCCTGTCAAAGCCTCACCAGAGGCCCTGCCATAAGGCCCACCACAGCCCCTATCAGGACCCGTCACAGACTCCTCCACATCATAGGACTTTGTTAGAGTTCCCTTCACAGCCCATGGTCAGGACCTGTCACTGAACCTGCCAGAGCCCTTGTCATTCCCAGCCTTAGCATAGTTTCCATCATATAGGACTGTTTCCTGTCAGTCCCCTGTCAGAATTCCTGTCACAGAATCTGCCAGAGCACCTGTCACAGCCCCTGTCAGCCCCATAAAGCCTCTAGGATAGCCTGGATCACAGCCTCTGTCACGATGTCTGTCACACTCTCCATCACAGCCTCTATCACAACCCATTACACAGTCAGTCTCTGCCAAGCTCTTATGTCATAGCCTTTATCACTGCTCCTGTCACAGTCTCTGCCACAGGCTCCATCACAGCACATCAGAGTCTCTGTCATATCCTCTGTCACAGCCCCTTTCAGAGATCGTATCAGTGCAATGCCGCAGTGTCCCAGCCCCTACTATACCATCTGCCACAGTCCTGTCACAGGTCTGTGTCACTATCTCCATGACAACTTCAGGCTTAGTCCATCACAGTCCATGCCACAGTCTCCATTGGCCTCTCCTTGGCACTGCCTCTTCTCCTGGCCCCACAGCGTGACCAGTGGGGGCACAGCTCTCATTACACAGCGGAACTGTCTCTCTCTGGAAGGCGTCCAGCGGAAGGCTCATGTAATAGCAGGTTATCCTGATGTGCAGAGCTGGTGGGAGGGAGGCTGGGCCATGGAGCCTGTACAAAAGATGTACTTCACAGGGAGCTGGGGAGTATAGTTCCCAGGCCCGCACCCAGGGTTGGCTGTGCTTACTCTGTGTGCCTACAGGGTTCAGGGGCCCAGACTCTGTTTCCTGGAGGATGACAGAGTGACTCCACAGCATTCTGTGCATCTCCTTGACCCCACTTGAGTCTCCAGGGCACAGGGATGCAGTGTGTTGTTCCCTGGATTGTTCTGCACAGCTAAGCCCGAGGCTGAGTTCCCAGGGCACACAAAGCAATGGTTCTTCCAAAAACCGCATCTTAAATTGCTTCCAGTAGCTCTCCGTTGTCTCTAAAACCAACCCATCCTTGGTATCCTTGTAGCTGTGCCCTCCTGGCCTGCTCACCCACCCCCATTTGTGGGTTCCTTCGGCCACTCTCCGCTCACCGTGTGCCCTTCACCTGCTGTTCCCCCACTTGTCTGTCTCCATGTTTCCAAATTGCACCTGATTTCTTCAGAGACAGTTTCAAGCCTATGTTCCTTGCCCTTCCTCCAGAAACTCCCTTCCTCTGCTCTCCAGTCCTCCTCCGGTCACATCACATGCCCTTGGGCTCTGCCTACATTCTGTGAGATAGGGAATTTGTCTCATGCTTGCCACCGCCTCTGGTGCCTGAGATGGGAGGCTGGTTCTTGGGGGGCCGTGTAGGTGCCCAGTCCATAGTCACATGGTTAAGGGATGGAATAAGTGAAAGGGGAAGAGGAAAAAGATAAGGCAGGGGGCCCGAATAGACTGCAAGGGACACTATGAGCGTGAGTTGTCCTCCATGGGTCAGTGTGGGGCCATATGCCAAGTCTATTCCCTGAATCATCTTAGGGTCCCGGAAAAGCCCCATCTCCCCAGCTGCCTTCAGTCCCCTTGCCCCCCTCCCGCCAGCTCATTCTATTCCTCCCTTCTTTCCCTCCTCTAAGCCTCTCGTCCAGGCTGTTTAAACTGCCCCTCCTGGGTGGGTGTGGCTATTTGAACCCACTGCAGCCATGACAGATGGCAAGATCCAGACTTGGGGCTAAGGAGCCTCTTCCACTTACTTCTTGGCAGCACCTCTCTGTTGGCACTTCTGGGGCCTTCCCTCCCAGTCCCCCCCCCCCCAATCCCCTTGCAGCCTGGCTCCCACTCCAGGTGGCCCAGACGTCCTGGAGCCCTGGTAGGACACAGAGACGTAGTCCAGGCCTGGCTGAACTGTCAGTATATCTTTCTCCACCCTGTTCAGGGGCAAGAGGTGGCATGAGACCCCACCCATGCCTTGGCAGAATCCCTAGGCAGCTGAAAGAACAAGGGCAAGGGAGCCAGGGCTGGCCTGAAGCTGGAAGGGCTTTGAGTTCTGCTGGGCCCTGGTGCATACATGTGGGAGGGTCTCAGGATTCTCAGGTGGTACCTTGTGCCCAGGCAAGGGATGGAGCACAGGGGCATTTCAACAGTTTTGGCTTCCTGATCCTAAAGAATTCAGGCAGAACTACCAAAGAAAGCAGATGGCAAGAAGGAAAGGTGCCTGTAAGGGCTTTCTGGCTCACTATTGCCTTAACGAGATTGGGGGGGGGGGGGAGGGCAGGTGGGCATGTTGGCTCACGGTACTTCCAGAATCTTACCCATGACCCAATAGAATCCCTAGGAGCAATGGGTGCCCAGGATGGGAAAAAGCTGATCGATGAGGATTCAAGGCTGGCCTGTAGGCTGCTGGGAGGAGGGGGTCAGGAGGACCCATGGCTCTCCTTGTTTGGAGACCGGTAGATTTTTCTCTTAAACCCAACTGAGAGCAAAAGATAAGCAGCCCTCCAAGATGGGCGCTTGCCTCTCACCCTCTCCTTTGTGGATCTCACTGAATGAATACAGGAAGCATCACGGCTGCCAAGCTACTCCATATTCATATCATCCTCTACCCCATCGCTTCATTCCTCCCTCTGCCTCCCCTTTCTTCCCACTCCCTAGAAAACCAAGCTCACATCTCACTTGTTACCTCCTCCAGAAAGTCCTCCTTGACCATACTTATGAGCGCCATTGCCCTGAGCGTCTCAAATACTTCCTGTGGCCCTCACTTATATAACTCTGGAATGGCCTTGGGCTTCATCCAGCAAGACATCTATCTATCAGCCTTCTCAACCACCAGCTATGGAAGCCTGGATGCACACACATACTGAGGCGCCCAAGGCGTGCTCAAAACTGGCTAGCTGGCTTACTCTCCTGTGCATCAGTCTCCTCGCAGCCACCTCGTGTGCCCCTCCACCTTCCAGTGTATTCACCAGGAAACCCCAGGTCAGGGACTGTTGCTGATGCCAGCTCTCTTTCTCAGAGAACTGGTCTCCAAGTCAGGCTCTCAGCAGGAAAGTCTCTACATCTGCGACCTGCTCTTCACTCTCTTGCCTGGCAGAGCCACACCAGGCAGGCTCAGATCCCCACAGAAGGAAAAGGGGGAAAGGGGGAAATGCACATGTGTCTGGAGACACCACTCCTGTCTTCTGTAGAGGGGCAGGGGTACTGATCACCTCTTTCATCTCTACAGGAATTTTTAAGATGAACATATGGTCTGAAACTGGATTGCAAGAGCCAAACGTCTCCTCAACCAATGGTTCAGGCAGTCTGCATTCTAGATTCCATCATGTGACGCTAACTGTGCACTCAACAGAGGCAGGATTGTATGCGCCATGCATGTTGTATGTCTTCATGACAACTTGTGTGGTGACTATTACAGGGGAGGAAGGACCGAGGCACACACACAGGCAGCACGTGTGACGATAACTGGCTTTTGCTTCCTATCGCCCCTCTCTTATCTCTAGCTGGAGTTCTAGGCCTCTGGAATTCACAGACGAATATTTCCAAAAAGCATTTTGGGGAGGAGGAGGAACAAACAGAACAGCAGGTCAAAATTTGTTATTTGGCCAAGAACATTAAAAACAAACAAACAAAAGAACCAAACACATTTGCCAGCACTACGATTTCATAAAGTAGCATTTTAGCACTGCAAACGTGGCAAGGGTTATTATCTTAAAATACACAGCCCTCTAAGGAAGGCTAGGAGACAACCTCACACTCAAAACAGTCTACATTTTTCTCTCTCCCTCCTTTATTTATCTCTCTCTCCCTCCTACTTTATCTCTCTCTATTTCTTTCATTTACACAAGAACTGGCCAACATCTTGGCTCTGCAGGGCATGGGAGTCCTCCCCTACTTTAGTCCTCCCCTACCCTAGTCCTCCCCTACCCTAGTGCCACCTTTGAAAGCAAGGACAGTGTTCTTGTCCATAGGAAACAGGCTCTGAGCTTGACGTCAGTCAAGCTACATCTTGCGTCAATTCTGGCAGATCATCTGAATTTCACTAATATTTAGTCTCCAGAGGAGGAGGAGGAGGACTAATCTCATCAGGTCCCTTCTTTCTTAGATCCGTATCTCCTACACGGCATGGGGAAACCAGAGGCAACCCTGCTTCCCAGGCAGTGCAGTGAAGGACAGGTGTGGACAGAGCAACACTGCCTCCATTCCCATCGCCACTTTTCTCTGTGCGCCTTCACCATCCAGCTGTGGCCCTCTCTCCTGCACCTGTGCCTGCCCCTTCCCACCTGGGAACCACAGCTGGGCTGCAGGGTGGATGGCGTCTGCCTTGAGGAAAGGGCCTTTGCTGGGATTCCAGCTGCACCATTTTCTCCCTGTGAGGCATTTGGCAACGTGTTTAACCTCTCTGGGCTTTGGTACTCTTGTTGCAAACAGGAGTGGGGACAGTGCCAAAATCTGGCCACATTGGACCTAACAAATTGACAATTTCAGGTAGTTTCAATAAATAAAGCACAAAGTACTCCGGGCTATGGAGATGGTTCAGTGGCTAACAGTCTTGCTGTGCAAGTGCAAGGACATGAGTTATCTATTTTATTTTGTGTAGATTGGTGTTCTGCCTGCCTGTGTGTGAAGGTGTCAGATACCCTGTAAATGGAGTTACAGACAGTTGTGAGCTGCCATGTGGGTGCTGGGAATTGAATCTGGTCCTTTGGAGGACCAGCCAGTGCTCTTAGCTCCAGCCCCAGGACTTGAGTTTTAATATCCAGCAGCCACATAAAAATCTAGGTGTGGCTGTGCATGCCTGTAATAACAGCATGGAAGGGTGTTGGTTGGGGGGGGGGGACACAAGAAAATCCTTGGGACTTGCAGGATGACCCCTCCCTTCTAGGTATAGGTTCAACGAGAGACTCTGTCTCAAGAAAATGGGGCTACGAGTGCTAGAGCAGGACACAAGACATCTTCCTCTGGGTTGGTATGTGTTTCTCATTAAATCTGACCCCTCCTCCAGGAAGCCTTCCCCAGCTAGGCCAGGCTTAGCGAGCTTCCAAATCTCTCATGTGGAAGATGCCGATCTAGCTTCTAGCACGGAGTTCTTGAGTTGCTGATACCCTCTTATTCCAGAGCAGTTGCCTAACCTCCTAACCTCCTCCCCAGCCGTCAGAGTTTGCCGGCATCCCACACATGTCCTGTTAAAACCCTCAGCTGAAGGACACAGGAGAGGCTCAGCCTCAACAGGGGTTATTATGGGCTTGGCTTATCTAAGTGTCAATTCTATACCCGGAGTTGGCTCTAGATGGATGGTGATAATCCAACTGAAGGTAAGTGGGGAGCTAGAGGTAGAGTCAACCAGAGGCCCCTGGCAGACTGGGACTGTGGTTCCTGGGAAGCAGAATCTTAGTCATATCCTTATCTTCCCCCCAGCCCAGGGGGGTCTCTTCATCACCAGCAGTTAACTTTCAGGGTCTCTTGCTTCTGGTAGAATTGATCTGTTCTTTGCCCATCCTTGGGGCGATGCTCAAGCTTCTGAGACTAAGTTAGTCTTTTCCCTCAAGGAACTCAATCCAGAAGGGCACAGGCTGCCTGGTGTCATTGGTACTCGGATTAATGGGGATTCACTAGCTGTAAGAACCAGAAGTGGGGATATGACCAAGAGCTAGGTTATTCAGGGAAGAATACCCTGTGTGAACCGCCTTCCGTTCTGCAGCTGGGTCACTACAGAGTGGTTTCTGGTGAACGGACAGACTATAGTAAGTGCGCTAAAGGGAGGTGTTCCTACCCAGGGCAGACGGGGCTCTCAGGCAGTTAAGAGCACTCCTCAAGGAGACCCAAGGGCAGAGAGAGAGAGAGAGAGGGAGAAGACAGGGGGTAGAGAGGGGGGGAAGAGGGAGGGAGGGAGGGAGAGAGAGAGAGAGAGAGAGAGAGAGAGAGAGAGAGAGAGAGAGAGAGAGATCGTGCCTCCCAGCATCTGTGCGGGAACTGTCAGCTCAGAACTGCTCAAAAGTAGAAATGCCAGCTCCGGGTGATGTCATCACCCAAGACATCCCCACCCCCATGCGGAGTCTTGTGGTCCAGGGGGTAGGGCTGAAAACACCCAGCTAGGCTGCCCACCGCCCAACCCCTGCTGCCTCCAAAATTTCTACTCTGGATGTGTGTCTGAACACAAGCAAGCTAAGAATTCAAATTTAAACTTCATGCTGTTCCTCAGAGAGTTGGGGGGCCCTTTTGTTTTTCTGTCTGTGTCTGTTGAGAGGGTCTGCTTCTCTATCAACAGACTCCAACCTTCTCTGGCCAGCTCTCACTGAGCTCTCCCTCTCCCGCCCCTTCACTCGCACCCCCCCCCCCCCGCCCCTCGTTTTTGAGCAGTTACTCTGTCCTAAAGTGTTGGTACCTAGTGAGCTATACCTTGGGCTGAGCTACTGGGATTTGCCCTTAAACCAAGAATGTAACATAGGGAGCAAGATGACGCCCAGGTACATCCCAGACTGCCTTACAAGGGGATCAAATGGGGGCTGGGCTGTGCAGATGCTGAACCAGGGGAAGGGGGAGTGTGTCTGGGTGGAGGTGGAACCCTCTAACGCTAGTGTACGCAGAGAGTGTCTCAATTGGATGGGAATACAGGGCGAGGGACTCAAAGCCAGCACCAGAGTGCCAGATCGCCAGAGGAGCCTGCCCATAGCCTCCAGACTACAGCCCGTCAGTCTCGGGAAACCCCCTCACCCTCGCATGGAATTGCTCGGGGGCGGGGGGAAGGCGCTGGGGAATGGCAGGTAGGGAGTCCGGTGCTGCTATCCCGCGTCTGTGGCTACTACTGCCGCGCGTTTCTTCGAAGTCTTACCTCGCAGAACCAGGTTCACCCGCGCGCCCAGTGCGCGCCTGGAGAGTTTCCCCGCAAGCCCTCCTCGCCGCGCCGGGGAAGACCCATGCGGAGTTCGCCCCCCGCCCGTGGCTCAGGAAAACCCTGGAAGCCGCCCGGACTCGAAGCGTTTTCCGGAAACCCCCTCTCCAGGCGAGTTGCGGGAAAGCAGCGGCTCTGCAGCTCTACGACCGACACGCCTCCCCAGAGGAGGGTCGGAGACCCTACCGTTGAGAGGGCAGGCTAGGCAAGGAAAGCCCGAAGCTCGCGGGAGAGACTGGGAAACCCCGCCCCCCAATCTTGAGCCCTGACTTGGGGGGCGCTCTCGGCCCTTGGTCAGCAGAAATCCTTAGGCGCACCAGCATAGGGACGCCTCCTACTTCAGTCCCCAAGGTCTGGCGAGGTTCCGCCCCGCACCTCCCACCCGTCCCGTTCCCCCACCCCCCTCTATGTCTGGGCTGGGGTGCCGCTGCCCCTTTAAGAAGCCCAGGTAGGCAGACCGGGCTGCAGGAGCCGCTCCTATGGCAACCCGCGAGCTGCGGCGGCTTCATGAATATTCCGGGGCGCGGGAGCCCGAGCGCTGCCGGAGGGCGCTCCGGGAGAGGCGACCGCTGATGTAAGCCCGGCGGGCCGCTGGGCTCCGCTCGGCTGCGGCGGGAGTCCTCAGGACCCGGCCGGCCAGGCTCAGCTAGAGGAGGCAAGGAAAGATCGCGGGTGACAGGCCACAGAACCCAGGCAGCCACCGGTACTGTCATCCCCAGCCGTCTGCCGGACTCACTCCTAGGAACCGCGCGAGCAGTGCGCTCTGCGCTCCGGAGCGGTTCCCGGAGCGCCTTGGCCGCAGCGCCGCCGCTGCCCGCGCCCATTGTTCCCCGCGGGGGCGGGGCGCCTGGAGCCCGGCCGCGCGCCGCGCCCCTGATCGCAGAAGGAAGAGAGGGAGGGAGCGTGGGGTCCCCGGGCCCACGCCGGGTCCGGGAGGAGGCGCAGCGCGGCGAACCCGGGGACCGGCAGCCGGACTAGGAGCCTCCCCTCGGCGCGCAGCTGGCGCGACCATGGGCTCCTGAGGCAGCCCTTCGTCTGCAGCAAAGGACGAGTCCCCACCGGCAGACACACCTGGAGCAGGTCCTCTCTGCCGCACCCGCACAGCTGCCCCCGGCCCAGCCCCTGGCACCATGGACAAGCTGCCGCCGTCCATGCGCAAGCGGCTCTACAGCCTCCCGCAGCAGGTGGGGGCCAAGGCGTGGATCATGGACGAGGAAGAGGATGGTGAGGAGGAGGGGGCCGGGGGCCGCCAGGACCCCAGCCGAAGGAGCATCCGGCTGCGGCCGCTGCCCTCGCCCTCGCCCTCGGTGGCCGCCGGCTGCGGGGAGTCCCGGGGTGCGGCCCTCGGGGCGACAGACAGCGAGGGGCCGGGCCGCAGTGCCGGCAAGTCCAGCACCAACGGTGACTGCAGGCGCTTCCGCGGGAGCCTGGCCTCTCTGGGCAGCCGGGGCGGCGGCAGCGGTGGAGTAGGGAGCGGCAGCAGTCACGGGCACTTGCATGACTCCGCGGAGGAGCGGCGGCTCATCGCTGCCGAGGGCGATGCGTCCCCCGGCGAGGACAGGACGCCCCCAGGCCTGGCGACCGAGCCCGAGCGCCCCGGCGCCGCGGCACAACCCGCAGCCTCGCCGCCGCCCCAGCAGCCGCCGCAGCCGGCCTCCGCCTCCTGCGAGCAGCCCTCGGCGGACACCGCTATCAAAGTGGAGGGAGGCGCGGCCGCCAGTGACCAGATCCTCCCCGAGGCCGAGGTGCGCTTGGGCCAGACAGGCTTCATGCAGCGCCAGTTCGGTGCCATGCTGCAACCTGGGGTCAACAAATTCTCCCTAAGGATGTTTGGCAGTCAGAAAGCGGTGGAGCGCGAGCAGGAGAGGGTTAAGTCAGCCGGGTTTTGGATTATCCACCCCTACAGCGACTTCAGGTAAGAGGCCAGGTGGTGGTACTGTGGATGCCTTGTGCAGTTGAAGGCATGCTTTCTTCCCAGTCCTGCCTCCCAGCCTGAGTTAACTTTCCTTTCTTGCGCGGGGAGCTCCAAGAGAAATGGGGTGCCTGGAGCGCCCGGGACACCCCTGGATCTCCTGCAGCACGCCAGGAACTTTCTCAGTCTTCAGACTCCGGCTCATGCCCTCTCTCTCCCGGCATCTGGGCCACACTGGAGACCAGTTTAAAGGTGTTCTGAGCTTTGGCCTAGCCCTGCTTACAGCCAGGGTAGAGCTCTGCTTGTCCAAGCCGCGCACCTCCCCCTTGGCAGCTGCAGAGTCAAGGTGGCCATCCTAAAGGCAGCTCCAGGTCATTCCTCTTGCAGAGAAGGCTCAGGGAGTGAGATAGACATTTTAGCAGCTGGGTCAGCTCCTTGGGTGCTGACTGCGGGTATTAAGATCTTTGTTGGGCCTGTGAAGCCGCAGCAGGATTCCTGGAGGACCCAGGTCACTGGGGCCTCCGGCCCAGGATGAAAGCCCTCTGCACATTTTTTTTTTTTTTTTAACCCAGACCCTCGTGTTGAACGGCGCACCAGGAGCAGGTACGTTACACAGCTAGCTTCCACACTGGCAGGGCAGAGTGACCTTGCTCACAGTGGTCAGTGAAGATGTCTGCTGTCTATTGATCCCCAACTAGTCCAGTGTCCCATCTCCATCCCAAAGGCCTAAACTACAAGGTCTCTCACGGACCCCTAGACCAGTCAGGGAGAGGGATCCTGTCCCTTCTTGCATCTCCCAAGTCTAATGCCAGTGATCAGAGAATGCCAGTCAGGCCTGTGGACTACTAAGCCGTGTGGAGTAAGAGAGGTTGTGAGCTGCCTCTGGGTTCGCATCAGGAATGCCAGGGTTCTGAGCCCCCACTCTTTCATGTCTTCCTAGCACACCAGATTAGGAGGGAAGATCTAGCTGGGTTTTTCTTCCTGTGTCTTGCCCTGTCCCTCCTGTGTCTTGCCTGCCTACCTGCTGGCCTGCCTGCATAAAGGAACATTTTGCCCGACCAGAGCCTCTTTACAAACTCCAGGGAGCTGCATTTGTAACGAGAGCAAAGCTATCTTCCATCCAATGAGAGAGATTTCTCTGGCTGGAACTGACCAGTCAGACAGCACTTTGGTGGCTTAAAATAGGTGGTAAATAAGGAAAGGCACCCTCTTTGGTTCCTTTCCCCCCTTTCTTTTGAGAGAGCGTTCTTTCTAACCCTGACATCCACATGTCCTATTCCCCCCCCCCCCGCCGGGGGTGGTGAGGGGGTGAGGGGCGTGGCAAAGCAGTAGGCTTGCTACATAGAGCTGTAGTCTTCAAACTCTGCAAGCAAAGGTGGACCCTCCTTGGGGTCCTTACTGAATTCCCTGACTAGGACTGAGACCTGATGCTCCCATGTTGAACTAGGGAGAAAAGGACAGGTGGCATGGTTCCTTTGCCTCTGCGATCTCTGGGCGTCCCAGGCTTCCTCTCTTCCCTCAGTGCCTGTGACAGACAGGGTCCCTTATCAATTATTTGAGATTGTTGATGTTCTCCCATCAAGTGCTCAGCTTCTGCCCATATTTGTGGTGGGAAAACTTCAATTCACTGTGCTTATATCTTCAAGCCCATTGTCAGCCCCAGGCTTGTCTTTCCTCCGCTGACAGGTACTGATAGAGAGCCCTCTGACTGCAGAGACTTGCCCTTCACGCCCATCTTCTCTCACACGCCACACTCCCCCATCCCTGAAGCTTTCTGGTCTTACCTGTGGCCATTCATAAAATGCTGGTTTGCAGTCCCCTTGCTGTAGAGCCTCTGAGTATACAGGCTTTAGGGACATTGGAGAGGGTGGGCCCAACAGAAGGACTGATAGACAGCCGAGCAAGGGGCCAACTGGGTTTTGATGTGAGTTTTTGCAACAAGCCACAGAAACTGTAGCTGGAAGGTGCTCACCTTCTATGTCCAGCCTTGCAGCTCTCTGGGATGGGAAGCAATCAAGACAAGAGTGTGCAAGTCTCTGGATGGCAGTGGTTGTGTCCCTGCTTCCTCTCAGGCCAAACCAGCTAGTCTTAGCTTCAGAAGTTGAAGAGACAAGGGAGTAACTGGTCTGCTAAGCTTAGAAACCGCACCACTCCCCCTGGAGAACCCAAGCCTTGGCTCTTTATCTGGAGCCAGACACCATCGCCCACCAGAGCTTCTGCAAGCACTTCGCAGACCCACTGAGGGCTTATCCATCATTTTGACTGGCAGGAAGCATTGATCCAGCAGAATTGGCTTAATAAAGAATCACCAGCAAACCATGATAGATGGAGTTTGCGGCTTGGAGTTCAGGGCTGGCTTTTTCTGACATCTCCTGACTGGGGAGAGGAGGGCTGGGTACTTTCCCTGGGAAGTCATTGGCTGGCTTTGAGACCCACCATAACCTACCTGGGCAGTGACTGAGAGAGACTAGGCTATTCCCGGCTGTCTCTGCTTCCTGCTGCTATCATTCCTGTCATCCCAGCTCTTCACATGGCTTCTGCAGTCTCCAAGGCGTCTGACTACCCCTTCCTCTCCAACACTCCTTCGGCCTTTTGAGGCTCATACTTACGGCTTATTAATGGAAGAGACCAGCATGTGGCTACCCCCAGGCTATCAACCAGGGTTCCAGAACAGGTCCTTGTCCCCAGTGGATCTCTATCCCAGAAGCCTGGGTTTGAGGGTTGGAACCTAAGTACCTAGCTACTTTTGTTCCGGAGGCCTGATTGGCCAGATTTTCAAGCACTGAGCTCAGGGAGTTGACCTAGGTGTGTATGTCAGAGACTTCTGTCTGAGACAGTGTCTTGGGGCTGTGTGGGTGGACACGGTGGCTGTCAGGGAAGTTCTTTTCTGGTTATTAGCTTTGTGTCTACTGCTTTGCCCCAAACAGAAGCCTTGACAATAGAGCAGGCAAAAGCTTGGTTCTTCTCAAGGAGGGTTCTGTGCCCTCTTCTGGCTTGGCCCTTTTAAATCTAGCAGGAAAGGAAGAGATTGAAAGATTTAAAAGCAGCTTTTTTTTCTCGGGGCTTTGACATTCTGGATACTGAGATGGTGACAGTCGGTCTCGGGAGTTGCCTAAGTAGACGCCTTGTTGCTGGTCCCGGCACCAGATCAATGCCATTGTTTGCTCCCCCGCTCAGCCTGTTTGCTATTAGGCCTTCCTCAAGTTAGCATCCTCCTCTGAGCCTCAGTTTTTCTGCCCAGAAAATGGGACTCCTCTTGCTCATATCTATGTTAGACACAAATCATGCAACTGTAGGCATACAGATGAGGTGAGAATTTACAGTGAGCAGTCAAATACCTTCCCTTCCCTCACTCTTTCCTCCCCCTTGATCCTGGGTAGACCACTTGGACCTCTGCCCTGGGCTCTGGCCAGGGGTTCTGAACTAGTTTGTCACAGAGACTTCACTGAGAACTGGTTAGAAACTACCAAGTCAGTCTCTAGAGAAATACACATATATCTAGACACATGCAATGTGGCACACAGTTTCCTGTGTCTGAGGCGTCCCTAAGTTGAGAATCATGTGGGGGGGCTGATGGCTGTGGGTTCTACTGCAGGCCATGCTAACAAAGAGTCTAGGTCTTGGCAGGGGGCCGGTATTAGCCTTCCTTGGAGCCAAGTATAGTGTGAGTGGGGTCTCCTGGTGCCCAGACGTAGGGCTTGGAGGAGATGCTCGGAAAGGGGGCAGGGCAGCTCCAAGGACGCTCAGTAACAGAAAAGGAGGCTCCAGGGAGATGTTGGAAGGAGGAAGAAGGTTGTTGGTACATTGGACTGATAGATATTCTGACAACTGAGATTGGTATTTTCTCGAAGAACCCTACAACCCTAACCAGCAGAAACTAAGTACAAAGAGGTCTATGTCCCCTGTCCCTTCTAACCTTCTTTCTCTTCTGCATAGGGCATGGGGGGGGGGGTTCGAAGGGCATTAAGGGTAGAGGCATTAAGGAACCCGCTGCCCCCCACCTCCCCGAATAAAATAGAGTTAAAAGGTAGCGCCTACAGTCTCCCTCTGTGATCTGGACTTGAGCCTCCTGTGAGCAGCAGAGACCACAAGCACTCAGGGATCAGAGTTAGGAAACTGGGAAAGCAAAGGAGGTTCTGTTGGGGATTCATTACTTGACTCTTTGCTCAGGTCCACTCCCATGTACTTTCCCTTGTAGCCTCGGGAAAGGCTGTTCAGGAAAGAGGCAGCCTGGTTCTGGGTCTGGGAGATTGGAGGCCCTTTCTGAGGGGAGCCTTTCTTGGCCCAGCTGTTCCCGCTGGCAACGTGGGAAGCTGGGTGAAAGGCACAGCAGGCACAGGCAGCAGGGAGGGGAGGGCGCCTTGGTGCAGAGGGGAATTCCAAGGTGAGCTGCCTGGGTGGTGCCGTTGGCTGGCACAGTGGGCAGCGGACTCTCCAGCTGTGCAGTGTGCCCACCTCACCAGGCTTGAGCTAGTGGAGCTTAGGGTATGTTGTCTTCCTGAGTTCAGGTGCCTGGTAACCAGAGAGCTAAGCCCCGTGGCTTGCAGGTTCTCCCTTTAGCTTGCTTCTAGCTCTTAAAGAGTGGGAACTGTGTGATGGGTCTGGGGACTGCCTTCTTGTTTGGCCTTGGCTCTGTCCCCTTTGGTTTTATGAAACAAGGCTTTTGTACTAGCCATAAGCAAACTTCACATAGGGAAACCCACCGTGCTCTTCTATGTGCCCGTTCAATCGCCCCGCCCCCGCTCCGGGTTGGAAGGCTTCACATTCCCAAGTTTTCCTTACATTTCTCCAAACCACCCACCCATCTCTCCTTGGCTCCCTAGAGGCACTGGATGGTGCTCTGGTTGTTTTAATGCAGCTCCTCCTTGGAACATTATCCATCTCGCTCTGGGACCTTGTTTAAAATGCAGCTTCTGATGTAATGATATTCCTAGTGCCCTGGGGCCAGGTGTGGAGTCCTGAGCTCACAGCCCACATGCTTAGATCCTACTTGCAGAGCCAGAGACTGCCCTCCTACCTTCACAACGGCAACGGAGCCCTTGGCTTCTAGCCCCAGTCTCAGCTCAGCAGGGCAGGAAGATGTAAAGTAGGTGGGGCTAGGGCCTCAGCGATCAGCTTGTGTCAGAATCACAACTTTACCTCCTAATCATCACACTGCTTTCCAGGTTTGGTTTGGGTTTGCATGCTGGCATCTGGGGACGCAGAAGAGCAGGAGGAGACCAGGTGACCAGAGGACTCTTATTACCCTATGTCACCACTTTCTCAGCTTTTCTCCTGTGCTAGGGGTCAGAGGCCAAGGCCTTAGAAAGGGAGTGAAAGAACAGGGTACACAGGGATAGAGTACTGTGACGAAATTTCCGGAGTAGGTAGACATTGTCTGAGAGAGTCCAGAGGTGACAGGTAACTGTGACAGTGGCCAGGCTTGGAGGGAACAGAGGCATCATGAATAGCAGCTGCCTTAGTATCATGAGCAGGGCATCTGTCCCAAGCCTATGTTCCCCTTCCCAGTCTCTGACCCTGGCCCACAGCCTCTCCTATGAGATATGCTTGCCTGTCAACTTTTTTCTCCCTCTCCTAGCCTCCATTCAGATAACAGGGAAAGTATCATAGAAGCCCAAGTGACCCTTCTATCTGCCATAACACTGGATACCAAGAGGAAAATTATTTAGATCAGAAGGTCTTGGCCCTGGCCCCCAGGGGACTTGTCATATAACTGAGGCAGCCATGGCTCCAGCTTGACTTGAGAGCTCTTACAAAGCTGCTACTGCCAGTTGCTAATTAATAGAAAGGCTACAGAGGCCAGTCAGGCAGTCCTGCTTGGACCCAGGGGATGCTGAGGAATCCACGTTTCCCAGCCAGAGAGGGCCACGGGAGGGCAGGGGCATTGTTTTGGCTTTGGAAAGGATGCTCTCTGCCAGCCAGGCTTCCTTGCTGAGAAAGCATTGCCAGGCACCTGGAAATCTGTGGTCCCAAGGGCCAGGAAGCCACTCAGAGACACATTCTACCGTCACCACCACCCAAAGCTGGCAGCACTGAGAGGTGACGAGTTCTCTGGGACAGAAGATGCTTAAGATAACACAGAAGACTACTTGGGTACTGCTGCACAGCGTCCTGTAGGCCAAATGCAGTCCTGAGATGTGCTGTTGGGCTGGCATCGTGCATTGTGACAGATCTGAACCAATGCTTTAAGATAGCAAGTTAGGACTGGAACATGGGGGCTGAAGACATGGATCAGTCAGTCACATGTTTGCTATGTAAGTACCGAGGACATGAATTTGGATCCCTAGCACCCATATTAATAATATTTTTAAAAATCTGGGTGCAGTATCTTGTGCCTTTAATCCCAGTGTGGAGGCAGAGACAGAGGACCCCTAGGGTTTGACAACCAGGCAGCCAAATGAAATTAGTGCACTCCAAGTTCAGTGAGAGACCCTGTGCCCCCAAAATAAGGTGGAGAGCAATTGAGGAAACTGCCTGATGGTGACCTCTGGCTTCCACACACCTGTATATACCACACACACACACACACACACAGGGTAGAGTTGGAAACTTCTCCCCAAAACAAGAGAAGAGCAGCTCTGGCCTCAGCATCCTCACTTCACAGTGCAGGGAAGCCAGTGTGTCACCCTCTAGCTAGGTGTATGCTGTCCAACTTGTCCCCAGTTCCCAGACCCAGGCTGCTCCTTTGATATCTGTCTCATAACCAGCTTGCTGTTTGCCATCTTGCTGTCGAAACTCTCATCACTTCTGAGTTCATAGCCCTTCACTCAAATCAGGAGCCTAACATCAGGTGGGTTTGTAGACCAGTAATTACTACCATGAAAGAAGCGGCTGGCATATGCCAGGCTGTGTGGGGAGCTGGGTATATTTTATCTCATTTACTCTTCAGAGTTGCCCCAGATGGTTTAATCATGCTCATTTTATAGAGCAGGGTGACATGGGGGTCAGGGAGCAATTTATTCCAGGCCACGTCATTGGGAAGAGCCGGGCCTGGTGGCTGTGCCTCATCTCTGGGACTCTGAACTATGTCCTCCCTCCCTGTTTCTTTCTCCTCCCTTCTCTCTTCTCCTTTGCTTTAAAAACTTAATTACACAAGTATTTCTAGGGAATATTCTCCTGAGTATCAAAACATTATGGAGGCACTCAGAAAAAGGGGTAATCAGCAGGTCCATTAGGTCTCAGAACCCCCAAAGGAAAGACTTGAGCATTCCTTGTGGAGATGGAGGCAGAGCGGCCGAGATGGCCACAAAGGAAGTTCACGTCAAAGACCCCAGAATCCACTGGGTGATGTGATATCTCTCTACAAAGGCCTTAAAACCCTGATTTACTTCCAGCTTTCAGCATAGGGCTTCTAGCAAAGTCTCCCTCAATGGTCCTCACACCAGCCTCATTCCTCATGGAAATGTAGACCTGCACTGTGGGCATGACCCAGCGTTAACTGCACGCTGGACTCTACTACTGACAATGCAAAGAGAAAGGGGAGGAAAAAAAAAAAAAGAGCACTTTAAGCTCAATGAGAACAAAATCTTCCTTTATCTGACAGTTCAGAGTGTGGGGGCTTAGCCATGCCCTTGTACCACCCAAGGCTGTCACATTTGGAGTCCAGATGCCTACCCACCTGATCCTCCCCCGGCAGGTCCTAACTGCTGGATTTGGGTAGCACACCAGGGTACCATCAAGTCCCTGTTCCAGGAGAATAGCTCAGGCCCCACAAAGAGATGGGTAAATAGCCAGAGGTGCCTTTGCTTGGTCCATTAGAGAAATACATAGTGCTGTGGTCTTTACTGAATCCTTCAGAAAAATGAGGGTGTGGTGTAGGACTCAGTTGAAGCCTATCTCTGGAACCTGGGCTCATTCTGTGGTCGGGGTCAGAGTTCAGTCTCTGATGAAGATCAGGGTTCATTCTAAGAATGTGGTTTGGACTTAGAGTGTGACCAGTAGGACTTAGGTTGTGATTGGGATCACAGCTCAGCTTATGACCAGGATCAAAGGTCAGTCATGACCAGAATTAGGGGCTCATAAGATAAAGCCTTGGCTTGGGGTCAAGAGCAAAGCCTGTGATGCAATTTCAATGTCCTCCTGGAGACCCCTGAGCTTGGGGCAGGATTGGGGACTTTCAACACCTTGTGCTCTCCTTCCTTCCTGAAGCCCACATGCCTCTTAGCATCTGAGCCATCTGCCTTTAGTCCTCTCTAGTAGGCAAAGCACAAATTACAAATAAGTGACAGTCCCACCACTGTTGGAACTGCCAAGTCTCACACATAACCACTCCCCACCCTACTCTGTACCCTCATTGTTGGGCCTGGTGTCTGATGTCTCCAGCCAGGCAGCAAGGCCCAGGGTGCCTGTAGAGTAAGTAATTCCTAGAGACTGGCATACAATAAGTATGGGCTCCATAGCAGGGCTCTCATAGCAGAGCGCCCAGGGTACCCAGAACTCTATAAAGCATGCGGCAGGGCTTCCGGGTCTGATCCCAGCAGCTGCGGGGGCCTGATAATTGTACTGGTGATTTTATGTCTGTCTAAGCATTTACCCATGTGGGTGGATGTGTTATGCCTGCACGAACAAACGAAGCTTTCAGAAATTAATATGTAATGGGGCTGGCTAGTGCATTGTTTTCTGGGCTTGAGGGGGAGCAAGAAGGGGGTCATGCCCTCCAGGGGTCTGTGTTCCAGGACTGTTTCCATATGATAGAGAAGTCACTACTCACCTGACAGGGGAGGCTTCTGGCTCCTTGTAAGGTCTCTAGGTCTTGTTTAGGGGAGACAGAAAAGGGATGAGCCAGTGTGGATAGGTGCTCAGCAAAGGACGCCAATGTAGACTGGGTCTGAAGGAGAGAGTAGTTCTGTGTGCTTTCTAGGGAGAAGGTGGGTGGGAGCTTGAGCCACCTGCTTAGGGTGGGTGTCGTCTGTCATGGAGGGCAGGTTATCAGACCCTGGCTCTGAATCTGTACTCCCTCAGCACCACTTTCTGAACTCTCAGGCCCCTGGTCCTGATGCCTGTCTGCCTCTGCCTCTGCTGTTGCTTTGCTTGTGCCCTGAGCCTTGCAATAGCCTTGGAGGAGGCTCCCTTCTCATTCCCTACAAGGCGCAGAAGGCAGACACTGCTGTCATAATGTCACTGAGCGTGTGGCCTGGAGCCCAGAAGTGATTACCCTGCAGTCCCCTTGAAGGCTGGAGCAGCCCCTGTCAATGATTAATACAAGTCCCTGGCCACTGAATGCCCAGCCGGCCAGCCATAGGTTCTCCTTTCTGCAGTTTCTCAGAAGACATAAGATGCCAGTCTCTTCCCATGGGCATTGGAAAGACCTGCAGGCACCCAGGTCTCATTGATCCCTGTAACACCTTTTACAAGAACTGTGGTCTAGCTGAGAAGTTTCTGCGATGAGCCCAGGTTAGTTCACCTGGAGCCCTTGCCTTTCCACCCTGAGTTTGCCTACGTGCGAGCCCTCCCCGCATCCGGCGTCCATCCTTCCATTCTCACCCTGCCTTGCCGTGGAACCTCAGCAAGCTTCTTTCCTTTCTCAGCATCCAGGGTCAGGACTAGGGCTAAGCCTGAGAAGAGAGCAGAGCTAATTGCACAAATAGGTATTGAGCCCGCAGTCCTGACCCCATTAGTGCAAACTGAGCCAGCGGGGCCCTGCTGACCAGTAGAGCTGAGGAGAAAGAAGCTCGATTCTACTGAGCCAAGCCAGGCCAGATCCTGCCATTTTATAGTCGCTGGTCCTGGAGCAGGTGGGGGGCACCTCTGCCATCTTTCTGCTGAGGATTTGTTATCCCTTGGATGCAGGAGATAGGGTTAGCTCCTAGGCCCATGGAGCGGTAGATAAGAAGAGTTTCTTTGTTGTGTTCCTACTCAGGCACCAACTTGGAGCAAGGGCTAAATGAAAATGAGCTGAAATGTCACCTTCTTGCCTAAGCTCCTGATTGTGTCCTCCTCCTAGCTCCTGGGGAGGGTTGCCCACTCGTGGAAGCTCAGAGCTGCCTTTCAAGAGCTCTCAAAGGGTTAGGACTTGTGGAGGCTGCAGATCATACTAGGTGGCTGTGGATGGAGGAACCTGGGGGCCAATAGGACTGTCAGCTATGCAAATGGCCGTTCCAGCCTCACAGGCTCTTGGAAGGCAGCTGAAGAGAACCAGGGAGAGAGTGGGACTCGAAGGGCAGCCTAGCTGGTGGGCTTAGCCGAAGCCTTACTTCTGTAGCCTGTTTCATCCACTTGAATAGGAGAAGGACCAGGGTTGCATTTTAGCAAGGTCCCAAAGCCTGCGTGGTAGCCACTGCAGGTCCCTAAAGTCTTTATGTAATCACAGTGACTGGGCTCTCCAGAATGAGGCTAGGCAGGTTCAGTTCTAGGGAACACCCTGTCTTCATTCACTTTCTACTGCTGTGATAAACACCATGTCCAAAAGCGACATAGGGAGGAAGGGTTTATCTGGCTTACGCACCCTGATAGCAGTCCATCATGAAGGGAAGTCAGGCCAGGAAAGAAGCCAAAACCTGGAGGCAGGAACTGATGCAGAGGCCACGGAGATGTGCCGCTTACTGGGTTTGCTCCTCATGGCTTGTTCAGTCTGTTTTCCTGAATACAACCCGGGATCACCTGTCCTGGGATAGCTCCATCCACAGGGAGCTGGGCTCTCCCACATCAGTCATTAATCAAGAACAAAACAAAACAAAAGTTTTCTACAGGCAATCTGATAGGGGCATTTTCTCAATGTGACAAAAAAAAAAAAAAAAAAAAAAAAAAAAAAAAAAAAAGAAAAGAAAACTAGCCAGCATACATACTACTTACTACTCTGGAAGCCTATATGGTGGGCCTCCCCAGGGGCCCTCTGGCCTTAAGCATCGTCCATGGTACCTGTGGCTTGCCTCTCAGGCCTGCATTAGCTCCCAGGGGCTCTAGTCAAATTCTGACTTTCTGCCCCATGTCACGCTCAGAGGGACAGGCCCACTTCTCCAGTGAACTGTTTCCCACATTTTCTCACATGGGTTGTTATAAACCGGAACCATGAAAAATCAGGCTGGGAGGGCCTTCAAGGAGCTCAGCCCTTCCTCGTTAGGACAATTATCCTGGGGAACTAGAGACCCACCTAGCCCCGCCAGCCCTCAGTGCCCACGTATCCCAGTGGGATCCTTATTGCTCAATTGACCCACCTCAGCAAAATCGGGGTGCACAGCAAAATTTTGCTTTATGGGTCCTCCGTACTGTAGTCACTGTGGTTCAAACCCATTGGAGGTCTTGGTACAACCGAGTCCACTTTTCTCCTTCACCCTGCTAGGCCTTTTTGCAAGGGCAGGTAAGGCCAGCTTCCCAGCTTCCCGCGGGGGCAGGGCGGTGCTCACACTGCTTCCCTACAACAATACTCTATTTTTGTCCCACTCTCCTGAATGGCTGAGTAGAAAGGTTCCTGGGGGAGTAGACTTGAGACTCTGATTCCTGTGAGTGGATCTAAGTTACGTTTTGGTCCTTTCCCCCTTTTCTTCAGACTGTCTTCTCTTGCTAGGTGGAACAGGGAGGTGCTGGGCCATTAGCCTGAGGAAGTCCAGCGTTCTGACAACTTGGAGTGTTGTAGAGCAAGCAGATGCCCCTTGTTGTGCAGTGTGTGTGTGTGTGCGCGCGCGCATGCGTGCGTGCATGTGTGTGTGTGTGTGTGTGTGTGCATGTACATACATTCTAGTTTGTGTCTGTGTGTACAGAGAACTCAGCTCCTGAGAAAAGCAGTGGGTTATCACCTCAAGTGTCCCCAGCAGCCAGGCTAGGGGGAGAATATATGTCACCAAGAGTTGCAGTAACAGTTTGTTCCCAGGGAAATCTATAATCCTCATGGCTGCCGAAGCTTCCAGAAGAACCCTGGCTTCTGGGTCTGTCCCTGTCTTTCTTCCATTCAGGCATCAGGCCGAGGCCTCTGAGCCAGGCTCTTTTACTTTTCTTCCGCCAGGCTCAGCCCTCTACCCAGCCTCTCTGACCTCTGTGGTGCCTTCAGTGTGCCTGGCCATGTCCTCACTCTGTGCACTGGTCAGGGCCGCGAGGGGGTGTCTGACGAGAACTGCGAGAGGCGGGGACTAATGCAAGGTACCTCAGCAACAGAAAGAAAACTGAGGTCCTCAGGTTCCTGCCCCTGTCTTCTTTCTGCCTGGACACACTTAGTTACCCACCTCCAGCTCTTCTTGAAGCTGTAATAGTGAGCAGGCCACACTGTCCCGGTTTCCCTTTGAGCTTTGGCTGAGTTCCCTTCTGATAGCCACAGCCTGTGCCATGCAGAACCAAATAAGGTACATCTTCTCTCCAGCTTAGGCAACCTTTGCCATTGAGGTGGCCTCCAGGTCATCAGCTCCCCTGTGGGGTTGGTCTGGGGTTGGTCATCTCTCAGAGCGAGTGCTGCTTGAGGTAAAACCAGGGGGCTTCCCAGGGTCCCCATGAGGCTTGGGCTAGGCACAGAATGGTGATGGTGGCGATATGGGCCATCATGTGCTGGTTATACACACTATATAATGTGTTAGATCCTTAGCTCGGGAGCAGAGGGTGCAGGTCAATTGATAGAATGCTTGCCTGGCATACGCTGGCATGGTGGCACACACCTGTACTCCCAGTGAGTTCCAACATGTGTCAGCAGCACATATGTCAGGCCCTGTCCTCACCTGCTGGAGCAGACCCCAAGGCCTTTATATCATTGTCTGGAAGGGGGTGGTTCAGCCACAGCCCATAGCTTGCCTTGTTCCCACTGAGTGGCTGACGCTTGCCTTCACTCTATCATGAGGGGCTGAGACTTTAGCCTGAGTAGCGAGGGACCTTAGTAGAGACAAGAATCACAGGGGCATTCAGGGACCTACCATGAGAACAAAACAGTTGTTACTCAAGTGAACGATAATTCTGGAAACATATAGCAAAGCATGCTCAGATCTACAGCCCAAGGCCAGCTGGCAACCCTTGGTTTTGAATCTGTGTCTGCAGCAGCCAAGGCAGCCGGGAGCAGCTACCTGGGAGCCCTGTGATTCTGAGTCAGAGATTTTTGAGGTGGGTTAAAAATAGAGCCCTGGTGGCCAGGCGGGGGTGGGAGGAAAAGAGCAGTTTCTCCACTGTTGAGGGGAGACCCTGAGGCTGAGGGGGGGCTGGGCAGGAAGGAGATGGTGAAGGGAACGTGCTCCTCCCTAGAAGCTCGAGATGAGAGGGTGATGGGAGATGGATGATAGGTCAGCTATGATTGGGATGAGGTTGACATGGCAGCCCAGCGCAGAGGCCAGCAGGGTCTACTTACTGGCAGATGACTAGGATGTGAGACAAAGGGAGGGGCAGCTCTATCTAGGTGAACAGCAAATAGGAGCCTGGATGGAGACGGCGAGGGTGCCAGGGGGGTTCTTCCACACTGGTCTGTAGCCTGCAGGCTAGAGACTTTATAGAGCTTAAAATAAAAGGCTGAACTGGAGCTGTGGCTGAGGTGGTAGAGTGCATGGCAAGCATGCATAAGGCCCTGGGTTCAATCCCCAGTACAGCATAAAGCCAGGTGAGGCAGCATGTGCCTGCAACCCCATCACTCAGGAGGTGGAGGCAGGATGTTTAAGGTCATCCTCTGCTATATGTCCAGATGGAGTCTAGCCTAGGGTACATGAGGTCAATGGGAAAGGATGCCTGAAGAGGGAGATCCTGAGGAGGTAGGCAAGAGAGGGGCCCTTCTTCAAGGCCCCTGAAGAGGGGAACAGGTTAGCTTCCAGAAGCAAGTGAAAGAGCCATGGGCTCCTTTGTCCCTAGAAGGAAAGAAGTCTGGTGGCATAAAGGGAAGGGACAGTCTGGTGGCTTATCCCTTCTCTGTGGAGTTGAAGGTGCTGGTGTGTGCTCGTGGGAGGGGCATGAGGTGACTTTGGAGTTTCTGGAAGAGGGGCCATGGGTCAGGGGCACATCTGCCGTGGTCTCCTGGAAGGACCTGGCAGGGCTGAGGGCCCAGCTGAGCGTGTAGATAGGAGGTTCTCGGGAGCTTGGATGTTTAGTCTAATGGGCAGGCACATTTCTTCCTGAGCCACGTGCAGGCGTGGAAAGGAAGATGTCCACCCAGGCAAGGGCTGCGTTTTTGTCAAGACTGTTCTAGAAAGGTCGGCAGGAGAGGCAAGGATGTGCTGAGAGGAGGGAGGGGCTGGCACATCGTGTCTGGGACAGGCAGCTCTTTGGGGGTAGTTTGAAGAGTCAGCAGCTCTGTAGCTCTGGGACCCTCAGGCTAAGCAGGCACAGCTGCAGAAAGCAGGAGGGAGGGAGGGTAGGGAGGCCCGCACACTGGAAGTACGGAGCAGGGCAACTGCAGGTGCCCACATGGTCTAGGGTGTGCGGCCGCAATGGACAGTAAGAGGGGTCATTAGCATTGGAGCTTCCAGCTCCCAAGAGCCTGGGCTTGTCTGCGCCCATGGTATAGAGCGGAAGTCACCCAGGGAGGCAGCAGGATAGAGTGGAACGGAAGGTTGCAAACCAGGTGCCAGGATTGCCACAATCCCCATGGGTGGCAGATGGATGCTGGAGGATGGCCAAGAGATGACAGGATGCCCAGAGGACCTGGTAGACATTTCTACCAGAGGCAGGTAGTGACAGCAGGAGGCAGGGGAGGTGACAGCAGGAGGCAGGGGGAGGATGCTGACTCACCCTGACCTTGAGGTGTGAGGGGGCTCTGAGGAGAGTGATGGTCTAGGGTCATTAAGGAGGGGATGTGGATGAATCAGAGAACGAAGAGGGGAGAGGAATCATGGAAGAGGGCATAGTAAAGCGTTTGTGGGAGGGAGAGAAAGAGAACAGAGGTTGGAAACAGTAAAATGCCATTAACCTAACCTCTGTTTCTATGGAGTTAAGTGCAGGATTCTGGAGTCAGGCTGTTTGCCCTTGAATTCTGGATCCACCATATGTATATATTCTCAACTTACTGGGCCTCAGTCTCCTTGTCTGTAAAATGGGCGTCACCAGCACCTGCTTCTTAGTGTCTTTATGAGGACAAAAGAAGATAACTCACATACAGGTTAGTGCCTGGCAGGTAGCAGGTGCCTAAGAACTGATGACTGCTGTCCTACTGTCTGTTACCACAGGGCAGTTCCTTTTCCGAGCAGGAAAACTGGCAGATAGTGCACGAATGCAGGAGATTGTCTCAGCCCTCATCCCTTTTCTAAGGCTTGATGACTCCTGGGTCCTGTGATTTGTTGAAAGGCCAGCAGGGAGGGTAGGGGAAGTTGAGGACGAAGGGGGTGGGCATCTGCTAACATAGACACTCAAGCCCTTGGCAAGGAGCACAGTTAGGCCAACCTTGTGAAGATGAAGACACTGGGTGAGAGAAAGGACTTCTAAAAGCTAATGGCTTCAGAGGAACAAGGCTGTGGATGAGAAGGAGCCTGGGAAGGGAGGGTCAGAGGTCCTGTTGGCTACAGTGAAGGAGAGAAAGAAGACAGAAGGTGGCTGGGTTGCCATATTAAAGAGCTTAGCTTTTCTTCCATGGTGCAGGTTCCCCATAGGGTTCAGGCCAATGGTAGCTTGCTCGTGAATTGGAAAGGCAAAGCGGGGGCATGTGTACCAGAGGCAAACAATGCAGGATGGAGGCCAGGTAAGAGGTGGGCCAAAGGTGCAGAGATTCAGGTCTGGGGCAGAAAGGGCACTGAGAGACAGCATCCCAGGAAGCCAGAGAAGACCTGATAACTTCTGAAGGGGTTGTGGGGGGCAGCTGGGGTAAAGGTGTCTGTGGAGAGCAGCTGGAAGGGGGTGAGCCCTGGGTGCCTTGACAGAAATGCAGATTGTACCTTTCAGCTTGGAGGACGATGACGCTGAGTTCAGCTGTGTACTCACTGGGTGTAGAGACAGCTGGCCCTCCAGGTGGGCACATTCTGCAGGCAGGTGGGAAGGCAGGTCGGGTGTTAGGAGAAGGGTGGGGTGCCTGGAGCAGGAACCATCTGCACACAGGGGAGCAGGAAGAGACAGGGTGCTGCTTAATAGGGCGGAGGACCAGGACTGCAGGCAGCATCCAGAGACCCAGGGCTGAGACAAAGACCTGCCCCCTCAGCAGCCTGTGGCCTGCTAAGAGCTGAAGCCTGGCCTCAAGCTGGCTAAGACTTTAGGTTAGAGGTCAAAGAGACCCCAAGGAGGTGGCTGTTCACATGAATATGGGATGATGGGAACATTTTGACAATGACATTCTCTTTCTTTCGACTGACAGGATTCCTAGGGGATATCATTTGTGCCAAAAATGTGTACAAATGGGTGTCACTGAAGGTGGGTGTAGGTATGAAGGCAAAATGAGGACACAGAAGTGTTTACAAAAATGCACTCATTGTGTGTATGCGTGTTTGCGCATGTGCAGTGTGTGGCGCACATACATGTGTGTATTTGCGCTCACAGGCAAGCATGAGCTGGTGAGGAAACAAGGAGGCCCGAGGAAGCCATTTTCTTCAGCTTGCATGGAAGGAGGGTGTCTAGTCCCAGGGTCTCTAGGTCAAGGTCAGGAGTTGCTGTTTTCTTTGCCCTCATCTCCATAGGAGGTAGCACCTTCCTCTCAGACCACTCCATGAAGTAGTCCAGACACCAGAGTAGTGCTGTTTGCCTATCTGCTGTCCCTCAGTCCTTCTACATGTGAGTCCTAGCCCCTCAGTGTCAGCTTCTGGACCCCCGCTCCCCACCATCTGCCGGATCAAAAGAGGCAAAACCCACAGCCAAGGAGAGGTAGGTCTGACATCTGGGACGGAACCAGAACCCAGCTGTGGCTTTCTGACTGCACCCATTAGCACTGGGAGGGAGGGAGGGAGGCACCCCAGACACCCAGGCCTCTAATTCTGGCATGTGCCAATTCCAGAGTGTCTTGGTCTGGCTGTCTGTTGCTTTTCTACCACAGCATGGTGCCTGCCACTATGGTTGGCTGTCTTGGGTTGTGATATTATTTCTGAGTGACTCTAGGGACTGTGGAATGCAGTTGAGAACATTTGGGCACCTACCTTGTGCCTTCAGAAATCCCACTGTTCCCTTCGACTTTAGTTTCCCTTCTGGAGGATAGGTACAACTCTTGCTCCTGCCTGACTGGCAGCTGACGACCATGTAGCTTTTAATCCTGGAGAGATCTGCTGTCCTCTCACCTGGGCTAGACCTTAGGTGGTCCTAATATCAGGGAGCTCAGTCCTCTCAGATTTTCTCAACATTCTTTCTTGTTCGAGGCAAGGATGCACTTACTTTGGTAGGACCCTCTCCACTGTGACACAGTACCAGGAAGGTTCACTGTCTCGTACACTCTGCAGAGCTGCCTACCACCCCCGACATCCCCACCCCCACCTCCATACCAAGCCCAGACGTTGCCTCTGCTCCTCATTAGCCGTATGGCCCCAAGCAGATGCCTCTCTTTGAGCGTCAGTGTTATCATCTGTAAAACACAGCGGTTAGCCATGGTACTAGTGTGAGGGTTAGATGGTCTAATTCACAGAAAGCACGAAGTGAAGCAATCAACTCTTTCATGAATGAAGGCTTTTCTGTCTTCAAGGAACCACCAATTTAAAAAAAAATTCTAGTCACAGGAAAGACTCATTTGGGATACTTCTGGACACCCAGGCTGGGGTGTAGAGAGGGTGGCGTGCACTGAAGATGCCAGCAGGGAAGCTGTTGCCAAACTCCCCTGGCTGGACCTGCAGACTGGGGCTGGCAGGAGTGATGGGCACTGTCCATGGTGCTGAACACAAGTTTGGGCTCAGTTCAGAGATTTGTGCAACCATCTGGCAAAGAGCAGAGAGACGCCATCTTTCAGGGCCAAGGGCAGTTCCCAGAGCCTGGATCCTCTTGCCTATCCCAGCAACACTTTCCTGGTCTCTCCCATCGTGGTCACTAAGAGCCACCTCTTGAGATGTCCAGCCACGAGGGACGGCTCTTAGACTCTAAGGTTTATCCTCCGAGTTCCCTGAGGTCAAAGCATCTGGAGGCCAAAGCAAACAGGTGCTGTCATCTGATGATGCCATCTGATTAGTCAGGGGCTGTGGTCCCTGTCAATGGCTCTCCTGTTTATTACAGGTTCACCCCCACCCCCACCTCTACCCCATCCTGATCCCCAGTCCCTACTTGCAGTAGAAGTTTTGCTCCAGCTAGTCCCTGAAGGGTGTATCTTCCTCCACCTCTCATGCCTTTCCTGCCAGTTGGTTGGATTAAGTCATTTGGTTGCTCACTTAATAATATAGGGCATGGGTCAGAGCACTTCACTGATCTCAGTTTATTTTGTTCTTATGGCAAGTTTTGCTGGTGAGGTGTGTTGTTTGCTCCCTGAGTAGATGAGAAAAGTGAGGCAGGAGAGAACCTAAGAGAGTAGAGCTGGGGCAGATGCACGTTGCCTGGCTCTAGAACTCTACCCCTTCCAGCAGGCTGATTTGCCCTTCACATAGCTCCCAGGACACTCAGGCACTGGAGAAGGAAGTACCCCAGCCTGGATCAGTCAGAAATATCTGGAGCATCTGGAAACTCAAGATTGAAACAATTAGTCAGAATGTAAGGAAATGGGTGGTTTCGCCTCATGCAATTTGGTTTTATGAAGACCACGAAACGCAAACATTCTCCTGTTAATTACTGTCTTGAATCTGGTCTGTAATTGAGGGAACTAGAGCTGGAGGGGGGGCGGAGGGTGTAGAAATCTACTGGAGTGGCAGGCCTGCTGGTGTCAGCATTCCCAGCCGCTTTGCACCCAATCTGTTAATTTTAGAAACTCCTCTAGCCTGGGTATATTATTAGATTTATGTACGAAGGGCCACATGGCCCTAAGTGGCTCCTCTATGCCACAGTATTTTTGTTTGTTTGTTTTCCCCTAGGAGACTAAATGAAAAGGAATGGTGGCTCTGTGTGTGTGTGTGTGTGTGTGTGTGTGCGCGCGCGCACGCACGCGTGCGTGTGAGCACGCATGCACATGCATGCCTGTGTGTGCGCTCATGTGGGTGTTTGCATGCATGCTGTGTGTACGAATGGGGATACCCGGCTGTGGCTGTCTTTGGGTGACTAGTGTGTGGCTGGGCAGAGTGTACCCAGATCAAGAACAGAAGCAGAAGTGGGGCCCCCAACTCACTGGTGGATGTGCTGTGTTCTTTGCAGAATTGTATGAAGGCTGTTATCACTCCCATATCAGTGTGCAAATTGGGCAGAGAGATGCTAAGGCGTTTTCTGATTAAAGGGGATGCTAAAGAGCCAATGTGAGAGAAGTTAGGTCACAATTATAGGAAACTGAGGCTTAGTATGAGGAACCTTGGGCCTGCTTGATGTCACATAGGATCTAAGTGACAGAATCAAGCTGGCCCGAAGCCTCTACCTCCCAGGTACCTGCTGGATGACTGGATGTCCCTGCTCTCTGGTCACACTCTGTGGCATGGCTGTCTGACAGCCTATCTTAGCCACAGCTAAGCCTCAGGGAATATGGGGGCAGCCTGGGGAAGATGATGTGAGTTTCTTTTGTCACTAGTCTCTTATTTGTCCCCAGAGGTCATTGGTTGTGTTTCATCTTGCCTCTGGTTGGGGAGTAGGGTGGGTGGGGATGATGTGAGCCTGGGGAACTCCCAGAAAACAAGTGGGAGGTATCCTAGGCTAACGGAGAGCCTCTGCCTATTTTGTGCCCTGTGTTTGCAACCTCCACTCCTTGCCCTGATGCTCACAGGCCTGTCTCCCCGAGTGCCTCAGAACCCCCAGCCTCTCCCCTGTGTGCTTTCCCACAAAGCCTCCCTTCTAGTCTGTAGCTTGTCCTTGCTCTCCTGGTGACTGACCGCTATGTCTCTCTGGGCAGATTTTACTGGGACCTGACGATGCTGTTGCTGATGGTGGGAAATCTGATCATCATTCCCGTGGGCATCACCTTCTTCAAGGATGAGAACACCACACCCTGGATTGTCTTCAACGTGGTGTCGGACACCTTCTTCCTCATCGACTTGGTCCTCAACTTCCGCACGGGGATCGTGGTGGAGGACAACACAGAAATCATCCTTGACCCACAGCGGATTAAGATGAAGTACCTGAAGAGCTGGTTTGTGGTGGACTTCATCTCTTCCATCCCCGTCGACTACATCTTCCTTATTGTAGAGACTCGCATTGACTCAGAGGTCTACAAGACTGCCAGGGCGCTGCGCATCGTCCGCTTCACCAAGATCCTCAGCCTCCTGCGGCTCCTGCGGCTTTCCCGCCTCATTCGGTACATTCACCAGTGGGAAGAGGTCAGTAGTTGGGCAGAACTTCTTTGCAGGAGGGCTAGGTCCCCGCCAAGAAAGCAGAGCCAGTGGGTACTCTCGGAGAGCTGGAGATGGGTTGATGTGGCCGTAGATGACACGCCTGCTCCAAGAGGACAAACACTAGCAGTCTAGTGACGTCGTGGCCTATGTTAGTGTCTATACAAAGCACTTCACAGATTTCATCTCATCTGTCTGTGACAGTCACGAAGGGTGCCCATAGACACTCATTTGCAAGCTACATAGGAACGGGACCAGGCTGCTGGTGTTACAGAATTATTATATTGAATACAGGAATCTGGAATTGGGGCAGGGCGGGTACAGGTTTCGTTGGCAGCTCTCTTAGATTGGATTCTTTTAGAAAGGTCTCTGAGATGGGGATTTTCATGAAAGTGACTTGGGAGGGGGCATCTTTAGGAAAATGTGGTAAGGAAAAAAAGGGCAAGAGGCCAAGACAGATGAGAAGACAAGTGAGGTGACACATCAAGCAAAGCCCCATAAGGAGCTCTGGGCACAGTGTACACCATACCCTGAACTTGTCCTAACCAGGGAAGGGAATTGGAATGGCTACACTCCCGTGTCTAAGAGTTCCTAGGTCTGGTACCCATAGCCAAAACAGTTTCCAGCTTCCACACAGATACTGGTTGTGGAAGCCAAAAGCCCCTGGGGGCACTGAAGCCCTGTGTATAAAACTGTAAGGAAATTCAAGAGTCTGAGGGCTTTAGCTATAGAAACTAAAATTTAACAATCCTCAGATAAACTAGGTGGGTCCGCACCATTGGGAAGGTCCTCGAGCAACTCCCAGCTGGAGTACTGGCCCACAGGAGGAGAGAAGGTGACTTTGCCAGGTGCTGGAGTTGAGTATGCCTCTGTCCTGGTTAGCTTTCTATTGCTGTTATAAACACCATGACCAAAAATAAGTTAGGAAGGAAAGGGTTTATTTCACCTTATAGCCCACAGTCCATCATGGAGGAAGTCAAGGCAGGAGCTCAAGGCAGGACCTGGAAGCAGAAATGGAATCAGAGTTCACAGAGAAGTGCTGCTGCTGCTGGCTTGCTCAGCTTGCTTTCTTAAGCATCCCAGGACCTGCCTAGGCACCGCCCACAGTGGGTGGGGCCTTTGCACATCAATCGCCAATCAAGAACCCCCCCCCCCCCAGGGCTTGCCTACAGGGGACGTTTTCTCAACTGAGGTCCCTCCTCTCAGATGACTCCAGCTTGTGCCAAACTGATAAAACCAGCCACCACGTTTAGTTAGTGTAGCAAGCAGGTCAGGCTGGGAGCTCTCTCTCGGGTTTGGGGGAGTCATGCTGCGTGAGACTGCTCACCTTGGCATGTGGATTAGCTGTGCTAAGCAAGCTCACTGCCAAGGCACCTCTCCCTGTGGGCCTCCTGGTTTCCAGAACCCTTGCTTGACTGAGCTGAAAGCCTCATGATCAGGTTCCACCGTCCCTGTCCTCCACCCCTGTGGCAGCCCCGGCTGATGGTGCAAGGCATATTCAGGTCAGAGGTGTCATGAACACACGTGTTGTGGAAGAAGCGTCTGCACTGGCGTGGCAGAAGCACTCCTGCAGCATACAGTTTTCTTGGGGCTTGGAAAATCTGCATTGTTTCTGCTGGGGGGGGGGGAGAGGGAGAGAGGGAAGGAGGGAAGTACGGAGGGAGGGAGGCAGAGAAATGGGGGGACGGAGAGAGAGGGAGTCAATGACTGCACCAAGGTCACAAGGTCCAGTTGGGCTCCCTTGGCTCACGTCAGTGTGGTTGTCCCTGCCTGGTATGATACTTGAGGACAGTGGAGCTGCAGGTTCAGTCCCAGCCACACACCGCTTAGCTCTGTGACTTTGCTGCCACCTTTCATCCTTCACCCTCATTCTTTCTACCTATAAAATTGAGTGTAAGTAATATCTGGGTTTGTTTTTTTTTTTTTCTTCTGCCCTTTGAGGCTTTTTCATGAGGTCCGTCACAGAGAGCTATTTAACATATGCCCTTTCTCACCAGTCTTCTTAGTAATAGCCAGCAAGGCGAATGGCAGGGTTTATTACCCTCATTTTCCAGGTGAAGAAACTGAGGATTGGAAGGGCCACCAATCCTAAAGGGAGGTTTTATGGCCAAGACTTCCTGTCCCCTGGTTCATAGCCTGTGATCTAGTCACATCCCCTCTGTTTTAGTAGGCTGCACCTATGATGGGTGCCTGGGTTCCATTTGGTCTGAGACGGTCTTGCCAAGTGTTTACCTGTGCTTAGTCCTGGGCGGGGGCACTGTGGACTCACCTGAAATAGGAGTGGGTCATGGGGGATGGATGCCATGGTGTGTGTTGGTTGTGTTTGAAATCCCCAAGTGGCATCCAGTTGCACAGAAGTATAGGTCTTAGCTCAAGGCTAAGGAGAGGTGGTGACAGCACTTCTGTGGCTGGTGACCTGACCCTCCCTGAGTGGCTGGGAAGGAAGGAGGGCAGTTTGCTTCCCAAAGTGACCCAAAGGCTTCTCTCCTTGTGGGAAATCAGGACCTGAGTGCTCCGTTAAGACCCAGAGCAAACCCGAACCTTTCTGCCTGCCTTAGGCTCACAGATAGACTCAGGGGTAGCAGCCCCTTCCTTTCTTTGGCATTGGTTTGGGTCACCAGGTCCCCTGGGGTCCACCTTCTTCCTGACTTTGTGGGAGTTGACAAGAGTTGCGTGTGGCTGGGCTAGGTGAGCCCAGGACAGAGCAAAACCCTTCCTTTACTGTCCCTGCACCCTAGGCTTTAGGCTGCTGTTCCCACTGCCTCTCCATCCAGGCTACCCTCTGGATTTTCCAGACCTCGTTAGACAGGCTGTAGTCATAGACTTGCCCTGGGGCATACAGAGGTCTCAGGAACTGAAGTCTGAGGCCCTGAACTGAGTGCTGCTACCCTCATGCTGTGAGCAGGAAGGGAGATTCCAGGCAGACAGATGGACGCTCCCCACCCCTGCACTGGCGCCCTTATCTACCAGCTCCAGAGGAAACTGCTTTGAGCTGGTTTCTGCTTGTAAGCAGCCCAGCCAAGGGCTCTCCTGAGATTGGACTGGGGTTTCCCAGCTGACCCAAGAAGCCCCATTCCCAGGTCCTGTGTAGCCACTCTGCCCTCCAGGCTTCTCCCAGCCTCACCATGCCTGGCAGTGGTATCAGGAAGATCTTTCCAACCCCACATCTACATAAAAGCTAGGGAGCAAACCAGAGTGGGAGTGTAGAATAAAATCCTATCCTATCTCCTCTTCAAATCCCTGCATAATTTTCTTCTATGAGGGACCTCAGTTTCCCCAGTTATGAGGAGTGCATTGGTGTTTCCTGAGGCTGAGGTGCTCAGGCCCTGGCTGTCTTTCTTGGTGAAAGTGGTGTTATCAGACACTGAAGGCCTGGTTGTGACTAACAGGCCCCAAAGGAGGGAGCCCCAGCATGGGGGCTGAGGAGTCAGCTCGCCCAAGGCCCCCAGGTACCTGTGGAGTCTCAAGGTACCTGACCTCCCAGCCTCTCCTGGCTCCCCCAGCTGGCCCAGCCCAGTTGCCTTGGAGTTTTCCCTACATTTATAGCAGGGTGGGCAGAGTGGCTCTGGCTGGGTATAAGCTTCCTCTGTCCCTGGCGATCTAGGTCAGCAGCCTCCCTCAGAACCTCTTCCAGCCAGCCTCTCCCCTCCCTCTGAGGTGTGAGCTTGTCACAGGCATGCAGGCTATTGTTAGAAACCTTGGTTGCCCCGCTTCGGATGTTCCTCTGCGGGCTTGCGCACACCAAGAGACCCACCCCAGGAGCCTTTCTCCCCTAGAAATCTAGACCAGCAGGATGGGGACTAGGCCCAGGAGCTGGACAGTCTGATGAGCCCCTCTTCCTGAGGGACTGTGGTTCTCTGTGTCTCTCAGACTCTAGTGGTTGGCACCTATGGGAAGTGGTCCTGGAGGCCTGGGGCTGACCCTACCTGCTAGTGCCATCACAGGCCTCAGTGTGACCCTCAGCCCAGAGCTCCAGGCCATGCCCAAGACACCTATGCACTGGCTTCTCTGAGATCTTGGCTTGTCTTTCATATAGGTAGAGATTTGTTCATTTTCTCAAGGGGGAAAAATGAGTGTCTGGAAAAACTTAACCAGATCCCAAGAAGCAGAAAGTCCGTGGCAGCCTGAGCCCAGTGCTGGGGTCTGAACTGTATAGAGAAAATAGCTCTGCTGAAGGGCTGGGCAAGAGATGGAAGGGAAGGATACATTTAGAGTACAGACTGTATGGTACCTTTGCCCATTATTTCACCTGGTTTCAAAGAAAGCTTTGGGTACAGGAGCTCATGGTTAGCGATCTGTTCAACAGATCAGAAAACCGAGACCTTGAGTGGGTATGCTAGACATGGAAGACATGCTGCTTGCAAGTGTGGGTGCAGGTTCCCAGAGGGCCAAGCAGGCAGAGAGTGAGCTGCCCAGGCCACCTGTCTAGTGAAGCCTCCAACAACCTAGAAAGAGAAAGGTGCTCAGCCCCACCCCACCCCTACCCCTGTCAGAGCCAACAGCGTAATAGGAGATTTTAATGAAATGTAAAGAGCAAGGCAAATATTTGCCTGGTGCATCTGACTGGCAGGTGGCATGTGGCCCCAACCCACAGTGGGGACACAAGCACAGAGCAGCTCTTTCAGCAGTGGCTAGCCTCCTTGACAACCATATCCTGGGTGCTGTCTAGTGTTAAAAGTGTGGCGAGTGTCCTTGTAACTCAGGGCATCCTCTATCATGACCCTCCCCACCAGGCAGCTCTGAGGTGGCCATGCTAATACACCTGGTTTGGCAGTCATATGCCCCTCTCCTACAACATTGGTCACCTCAGTGTCCACACCCTTCTACACTCATGATGACACACCTGCTACCCCCAGGCTCTGTGTTCATCTGAAAGGAAAAGCACTGCTATTCTTCCCAGCCTGTGAGCTGTGTCTTCCTAGGCTACATGCCCCTTTTTGACAGCCATATATATACTGGTTGGGACCTGCTTACCTCTGGTTCTATCACTGTCATTGTCACCTTCATCTCTGTGGTGAAGCTCTTCCCAGTTCCTGAGACTTTACCACGTGCTTCATGCCATATTAACTGCTGAGGCTCTGATGAAGGCAAAACTAGACAGGCTAGGTTTTTAGAAGAAAGTACAGGGGAACAGGGTTGGGATAGGACTCTGGGGTAAAAGTACTTGCCGTGTAAGTCTGGGTGCCTGAGTTCAGATCCCAGGACCCACATAAAGCCAGTGGCTGTAGCTCATGTCTGTAATCCAGTGTTCCTAAGGCTAGCTGAGGAGCAAGGAGCCTATGCAAGCTTGCAGGCCAGCTAACCTCGTGTGCACATCAATAAACAAGAGATCCTGTCTCAGCAAGGTGAACGTTTGTCCCCTGACATCCCACATGTACAGCGTGGTACATGCAGACCCCTAAAAAAAAAGATCAGAGGTGCAGAAAGACACATGTCAGCCCTAGTACTTCTGTCTGTGTGACCCAGAGTAGCTCGTAGAACGGGCCAGGGATTGTGGTCTGTGACAGTCTGATGCCTGAGGCTTCCTCTGGCTTCCGTATGGTATCCATTCATTCGTTTAAGCACCCACGGATGCACGCAGGCAACCAACAGATGTTTTGAATGCCTACCTGTGCTTTCCATAGAGGGACACAGACACAAAGACTGGGGCTGGGGGAAAGGGGGAGGGAACGAGGGTTTGGGTGTGTGTGTGTGTATGTGTGTGTGTGTGTGTGTGTGTGTGTGTGTGTGTGTTGTTGTTGTTGTTGTTGTTGTTGTTGTTGAATGCCAGTTAGTAAATATCATTTTAGATAGAATGCCGCAGAAGACAACAGTCAGGGAAGAGTCCTGGGGAGTGCAAAAAGGAAGGGTCACTGGTTACTTCACCTGGCATCATTGGAGGCCTTTCTCTGCAAGCAATAAGGCAGGAGGATGAGGAGCCAGAAGGCGGCCATGGGCAGGTGGGGTGGCAGATACAATACTGAATCCCTGTGGCCTAGCAAGAGCTGACTGGGGCATTCAAGGACCCACAGAAGGCCACCGTAGCCAGAGGTGAAGGGCCACGGGTAGAGTGGAAAGCAGCTGGGGCCCAGGATGCTGAAGCTGGGGTCAGCAGGTGATGTGTGATTCAGAACTATTGAGAGTGGTCACTGGTCAGCTTCAAGTCAAAAGACAGCCTACTTACTCTTTTTAACTTTCATTTAAAATTTACTTTCTCCTCTCCCATCTCCCTACTCACCCAAATTCATGTCTTCTCACTCAAAACAAAACAAACCAAACTAAACCAAAACAAACCAAACCAAACCCAAAACACACACACACACACACACACACACACACACACACACACACACACACACACACACACACACACACATATTTCTTTATTGTGAGGAGCTGCTTGGTGGAGTGGGCTGGAGGGCTGGAGGCTCATGCAGTGTGTAGCCTGCCCCTGAGTGAGTAGGTACACTAGCTGCAGGATGCCCCCACAGGAAGAGGAGCCCAGAGGTCCTGCTTCTGTGGCGCCTGCCTGTACAGCCAGGGAAGGAGAGGTTTTGGATGTGTCTGTGTGCAAACAGACAGGGGAACAGCTGGACAGGCAAGCCAATCTGTCACTCTTGTCTATTCATGTGTCCTGGGTATGACAAACAAAAAACAAACAAAAAACTGGGGCATCTCTGGGGTTGAAGGGAGAATGAAAGGAGGTTGTCCTTTCGCAGGCGAGGAGGGGCACTGTGGATTTCCTTTGGCGATCTCTTGTGATAAGCAGCAGAGCTACACCATGAAGCGTCCCTTAGACAGTGAGACTCCATTCTGGGTGTAGCTAGAGGTCCCCCTCTGATACAGCCCATAGCCAAGAAGTCCTCTGCAGAACTGTGTTGCCTTGACAAGCCAGGGGTGGGAGAAGGCAGAAGCTGTGCTGGTGGCCTTAGCCTCTGTGAGTGCTATGCTATCCAGGATCCAGACAGGGCACCTAACACCAATCTGGCCTCTCTGTCAAACCCCCTTTTGGGCCTGCTCAGCCTCCTCTGTTGCTGGGATTCCATGCCTGTGCCCAAGTCTCCTTTCTGTATGTGACCTACTCTGAGCTTGGGTGGGCAGGGGCAAGCTTCTTCATGCCTCCCACATGGAGGGGGCTTTTCTTGGGCACTGACTGACACAGAGTACTGCTCAAGACACAGAGTAGTAGACAGTCAAGAGTTCTTCTGAGGGTACAGCTCTGAGATTCAGGGAGGAAGGGTCCTACCAGCCCCTCACTCTGGAAAGATCTCCTGTAGGCAAGAGCCTAGGGAGGCTCACTGCAATTCTTTTGAGACCATGCGATTCATAGAGTGGGGCAGATTGGAAGCTAGCATTTCCTATCTAGACATCTCAGGGCTGACTTTCAGAGCCTGTGAGATCTGTGCTTCAAGGGTACTGCCTTGGGCTCACACTCCCCTTAACCTCCTCACACGTGGCTGGGAAGCCCATGTCCCAGTCAGGGAAAAGGAACTAGTTGGGACATGCTCTGATATGGTTCCTTTCTCTATCCCTGTCCCTCTCCTTCTCCCCCCACCCCCCGCCATGTGTGTGTGTGTGTGTGTGTGTGTGTGTGTGTGTGTGTGTGTGTGTGTGTGCGTGCATGTGTGGTGTGTGATTCCGTGGTGTCATTTACCTTGTTATTGAGACAGGGTCTCTCACTGGTCTGAACCTCACCAAGTACACTAGGCTGGCTGGCCAATGAGCCTCAGGGGTCCCCTTCCCCTCCCTTCCCAGTGCAAGGATTACAAAAGCATAAGACCACACCCAAGTTTTTAATGTGGGTTCTGGGGGTCAAATTAGGGCCCCTCCCCCACGCAAGCACTTTGCTGACAAAGTCATCTCTCCAGCCCCTAGTGTGGGTTTCTGACACTTCTAGTTGTCTCCTGGGGTACTGTGAGGGTAGGTTGTGTCTAAGTAGGGCCAGAGAACACACGCACTCTAGCAGTTTGTCACCCTGATTCAGCTATGAAGACCTATGGTTTGAGGAATGCCCCTGTGCTGCATTAGGTACAGGTCTGCCTCTGTGGCTGCCAGCTTAGGACACACCCTTGAGGCTGCTGTCCTGCTTGCCATGGCCACTGTCTCTTATGCCGGCACCTTAGGGACAGCAGACTGAGAAATGGAATCCAGAGTTTGTCTCTGGACTTCAGATGCCTCTTCTGAAATGGGCTTGGGTCTTAAGTGGCATCCACAGGTTTGTAATTTGGACCCCAATCCTGCATCCAGGAGGAATGTATTTTCCTGGGGATGGTTTGGAGGTTCCAAAGTCTCCCAGATTAGAGGCCAGGCCAGAATGTCCACAGGCTGCTTGGGCTCCCTCAGCCTCTCTCCACTATCTCACTGCCTTGTAATCTTGGGGATCCTTGGCAGGCTCGAGGCTCTGCCATACATTGGTGTAAGCAGCTTTGGAGGAAGAGGTGGGACCAGGGAGGCTAGGATGCACCCATCCTGACCAGACCCTGCCACACGGTAGCTTAGCTCACAGAGCCACACGTGAAGGTGGGGGCAGGCTGGATAGGCTGGGGTGCAAGTACTGCTGTAACTAACTCAAGTGTTAGCAACAGCAGTACTACTAGTGCGTATGAACTGATCATGAAGATCAATTATTAATAACATTGTCTCATAATGGCTTGTAACTTATTGAATACTTCTATCCTCAGTACTAAGTATTTCATATGCATAATTTAATCCTTCTGACAACCACTCAGTCACAAATTTTTTTCTCACCATTTTCCATGTGAGGAAACATGATCAGAGAACTCTGGGGATTTCCTCAAGGTTGCACAGCAAGCAATTGGGTCAGAACTAGGCCTGGGTTCAAATCTATCTGAACATGGAGCCTATGGGCCCATGCTGCCCCCTTCGCTGTTCCCAGGGCTGGGCCCTGATATCCCAGTAACAGATTTAGGGAGGGCTCATGTCTGGGGACTGACTTCAGAACATGGCTCAAAGCATGCTTCAGGCCAGGTGCCCCTGGTTTCCGCATGCCCTCAGCAAGATGATAAGGTGGTCTCTGCCCACTCCTTGTCCTGGAGAATATGTGTATCTGCATGGATGCCGGGAGTGTCACTATGGTACCCTCCAGCCTGCCTCTTCTGGGTCTTGCTTATTGTTTGCCCCCCTCCCCAGCCCCAGTCTGCACGCATGCTCTGACCACTCACTTGTCTGGGCAATGGCTTCACTCCGCAGATCTTCCATATGACCTATGACCTGGCCAGTGCCGTGGTGCGCATCGTGAACCTCATAGGCATGATGCTCCTGCTCTGCCACTGGGACGGCTGCCTGCAGTTCCTGGTGCCCATGCTGCAGGACTTCCCCCATGACTGCTGGGTGTCCATCAATGGCATGGTGGTAAGTACACATCGCTGCCTCCCTCTGGGCTAAGAGTCCCCTCTCAGGAAGCGGGGATGGGTAGAGAGTCTGTGCAAACTCCTGAGATGCTGGCCTAGTACTGAAGGGCACATAGCTCTGCCCTTTTCAGATCGAGCTTCCCTTCCTAGTGCAAGAAGCCACTCACAGAGCTCTTGGCTGTGAGCGGTCCCTGACGCTTTCTACCTTTTTCATCTAGTCATGCATTTTGATAGCTGGTCTGGCTTTACCCAAGGAGACTAAGACCTGGGCTGTGTTGTGATAGTGTGACAAAACTGCGTTGATTGGCTCCCGTCTCCTTAAGCAGCTGAGCTGAGAAAGCCAAAGGCCAAAGGCCATTGTTAGTAGCACAGGCAGACTCCGAGTTCATGCACAGCCACTTTCCTCTCTGAGGCCAGACTGGAGTGTCCAAACCCACGTACCAGCCACCAGTGCAGGGCTGAGCCTGGAGAGTGAGCAGGCTGGAGGGTGACCCTCTCTAACATTGTGAGTGAGTAAGAGAATCAGACTCGGGCTTCCAGAAGCCATAGGACAGAGCCCCTTGCTACAGATAGGGCTTCCCAGAAAGAGCTCCCTGTGGCTGTTGCTCTAGCACCTGGTGAGCCCCTGCCTCTCCTCCTAGTCAGTGTGGTGTGGTCTGAAGGCAAATCCCCAGGGCCCCAAGGGATGAAAAAGTGGCTTTGAAAGAGGTGAAAGAGACCCCAAGGCATCCTCAGCATCAAACAGGCCTTTACAAAACAGGCCTGCTGATGAGCGAAGTGTAAGTGAATCAGCCATATGGGTTGAATTTGCCCTGTTGCCAGTGGCTCGGCAGGGCAGTGGAAGACAGAAGACAGCTGAGGGCTGCCCCTAATCCTCAAGGCTAGGATCCAGGCCTCTTCCACCCCTGGGGAGCAGCCCTACCCACCTACCTTAGTCTGGACTGAACTAAAGACTCCATAGATGAGCTCAGCTCTAGCCAGGATGGTGACCTTGAACTTGGCACAGGCCTGGTTTGATGTCCTCCAGATGCCTCAACAGCCAGATGCTGCAGAAATGCTTAGGGCTCTAGGCACAGGCCCTGTGAGCCTTACATCATCCGTCCCACCTTGGCGTGGAGTGGAGACAAAGGGCCAAGGCTGGTGGTTCCTCTTATGAGGACATTGCTTCTATGTGTATGAAGGTAACAGGCCCACACATGCACTAAGTTCAAGAGATGGCCTTTCTGAGCTCCAGATCCCACAAGGAGCACTTCTTGAGACACCGACTTGCTTTGGAGATGAAAACAGCCAGGAGATTCCTTCCCTGTTTCCTTCCTCCCAGCTCACATGTGCTATGTACTCAGGAGAGTCCACCTTCAGGGGGCAGGGGCAGGAGAATCAGGGGCCGTAGCCCTGTGCAGATGAGGACAGGGTTTTGAGAGTGACAGGAAGCTCCAACTGCTGCTCACCCAAAAAGAGGAACATGGTATCGGCCCCTGCAGAGCCATTCCCCCAGGGGAAGCGTTGCTAGCTTCGTAATTGAGGTCAGTGGGGAAATGGGCTTCATTTAGCAGCTGTCTCGGGATAGGGGATGGAGTTACTTAGTGAGGGGAAGACAGCAGGGTGGCTCAGCCTAGGGCCATATGCTACCCAGGTCAGAGTAGCGCCAGCTGACTTAGCCCCTTGATGTACCTTCTTCTGTGATCCTTACTTCCCCTTCTCCATCCAACTGTACTAGGAAGGCCTAGGTTTTCCACCATGAGGTGCCAGTGCCAGCTTTCCTGCTTATCACTGAAGGTCTTCAGCCAGCAGCAACACTGGGGAGGCCCTGTGCCTGAAGGTTGGCAGGGAATCTTCTAGGTGCCAGCAAGAAGGACCTTCCCTGTTACTGTGCCAGGCCTCCTCTCCCCATCCCCATCCACTTGTCCTCCTCTGTTCCATCTGCAGAATAACTCCTGGGGGAAGCAGTATTCCTACGCCCTCTTCAAGGCAATGAGCCACATGCTGTGCATTGGGTACGGACGGCAGGCACCCGTAGGCATGTCTGACGTCTGGCTCACCATGCTCAGCATGATCGTGGGTGCCACCTGCTATGCCATGTTCATCGGCCACGCCACCGCCCTCATCCAATCCCTGGACTCCTCCCGGCGCCAGTACCAGGAGAAGGTAGGTTGAGCATTGTGTCCACCTAGGTCTTTTTCAGGAGGATCTGCTCACTGAACCTGTGCAAGAAGCAGCACACATGGCCAGCAAATGGGTACCCACAACTGTCAGTACTGGGATGGGCAGTCTTTTTAGATGAGAGCCTTGTCAAGTCTTGACTTCAACCTCCTGTTGGGCACCCAGCCTTCCTTCCTCTCTGCTGTAGTGCGGGGAGCAGGGAGCTGTCTCTTTACTTGTAGGGACCTGTACCCTCATTGTTGCTAAATCTAGTAAGGTCTTCAAGGCTCACTTGGCAGGCTCTCAGTGTCTGTGTCTGACAGGTCCCCAAGTCCTTTGCTTCTAACTAGGATTCTATGACTCCCAGCTGGCCTCACTGGTTTCTCTTGTCATTTGTCACCACAGGACTCGAAGAGCTCTGGTCCTGCTGGGGCTTCCCAGGTGCTATGTTCTGCCTCACCACCTGCACATGCTCCATGGCATCACCATCCCATCCCGTCATGAGCTCCAGTGTTTCTTGGGGTGCCTATAGACCACCCATCCTCATCATGTATAAAATCAGGGTGGTCCCTCCTCTCCCTGCCACCCCAAACCTCCATTCTGCCCATTTTACTAACAGACCCCAGGAGCTTAGGCCCTAGCCTAGAGTTATCAGCCAAGTTTAACGACGCTGTCTGATTGCCACTGTAAAGCCCTGCTTCCCTTTAAAGCCCTTAGCTTTTTCCCTGGGTCCCTGTAGCCACATTTTGATTGTAGTGACTGAGAACTAGGGCCTGGATTTAGGCAGCCTGAGGTCCCGTAGCTTCTTCTCTGGTAGTTCTGAGTGTGGTCCTGTCAGAACAGGACTGTACGATCTGCCCTGGGGTCTGTGAGGGGCGCTGTACTCACATCGAATAAGCTATTCAATAGTCATGAACTAAGTAGCTACTTATCTGTACCCCTGTGCCAGGTATGGTGGGATACTCCTGTCGTTCCGGCACTCAGGAGGCTGAGGCAGGAGGATCAAAGATTCCAGACCAGGGATGTAGCTCAGTTGGTAGAGCGCTTGCCTAGCATGTATGAGGCCCTGGATTTGATCCCTTCGCCATGTTAACTGGGCGTGGTGGTACGTGCTTGTAACTCCAACTCTCGGGAGGCAGAAGCTAGAGGCCCATCCTTAGCCTCACAGGGAGTTCTGGGCTATCCTGTATGTCACAGGAAGACTCTGAACCAGCTCCTCTTCAAGGTTTCCCATTGCTTCTAAGGTGAAGATGGGCTTGTGGCAGGAATTTTTCACCCCACACTTCAGGGCCACGATCCAGCTAATGTTCAACTCAATTCACGATGGTCCCATGCTCCTGGTCTCTGTAGGTGCTCCGCTTCAGGTCCAGAGAAGGCTCCAGGAACAGAGCCCCTTTCTTTCCTTCACCCGCTGTCTCTGCATCTTATCTTGAACTTGACCTTCTGTGACCCACTTAGCTACAGTCTATCATGTGACCCCCCTTTGCCTCCTGTAACTGGATAATCCCACGTAGCTATGTAGAGATGGTTCATCTTTCCTCCCCAGGCCATGACTCCTTACCAGCAGGATCCAACTCTGTTGTCTAGTGTTTGACACGCAGTAGACCTTAGCATCCGTTGATTCATTAATTGTTTGTCAGTGTTGGCTGTGCTGCTGTCCCTTGGAAGGGTGACTGACAGACTGAAGGCATTCAGGTGTGGAGGTCCAGGTCCTGTAATGTTAAGAGAAAAGCTCAAGAGAGCCTTTAGGCCCAGAATGGGCAGGAAAGCTTGCTTTGAGGAGACAAAAGGAGACATGTGGGAGAGAATTCTAGGCCAGTGGTCTGGTCATGGGGTGCACGTGCAGTGGTGTGGGAGGGTGATAGGAAGCAGTGTTCTGGGTTAGCAGAAAATGGGGGTGGGGCAGATAGAATAGGACTCAGGTCATATAGGACAGGACTCAGGCCAGACCTAGGTGAGGCTCAGCCTGTGGAGTGAACAGCAGGCATTTGTGTAGAAAAGGCACTGAGGTCTGTTACACTACAACCGGCGTGAAGTTGCTTGTGACTTCTTCGAGAATTTCCCTTATTTTATTCTTGGTTGAGTTGTCCTGATTTACCTAAGAATCTTCTCAAATGTCTTCCCTCTCTGCCCCCCCCCCCCCCGTCTCTTCCTTAAACTACAACAGCCCTTCTCACTACTGCCTGGTGTTCCTCCATCTGTTTGTTGAGAGGCAATTCTCCAAAACACAGCTCCAAATGTGCAGGCTCCCTCTGTCACAATGGCTGGCCAGGAGGCTGCTGCCCTGTCAGGCCTGTCTCTCCTCTCAACTGGAGCTGCTGTTTAGTCCCAGCACTAGGGAAGGCAGAGGCAGGTGGGACTACTTGAGGCCAGCTTGGTCTATAGAGCAAGTTCCAGGACAGCCAGGACTGCACAGAAAAACCCTGTCTCAAAAAAGACTCAAGATTAAAAAAAAAAAAAGACTCAAGGTCCCAGCTGAGGCCTTATCTACAGACACAGTTTGCAAAGGGTCAGGTGGCCTCACTTCTGCCCCACCTGCAGCCCATCCTGTCACTGGGCCTGTTGTCACTCCTGGCAAGAGTGGGCGCCTTCTCTTGCAGAGTTGGTGTTTGCAGGAAACTTGTTTGCTTCCTTAGACATTAGGCCTGTGCCTGGGCTGTGGATAGCCCTTGTTTCCACTCCTCTTTATAGTTTTCAGCATTGTGAGGACCTCCTTCAACTAATAAAACCTTCTTCTCTCCCATCCCCCCACCCCTAGAGCTACCAGTCAGGGCCATTATTTTGGGTACAGTGAGCTTATTTTAACATTGAGCCAACGTTGCCTAAGAAAGCCCGAGGGTTGGGGTGTGCCTCCAGTCACCAGCCTGGGGGTGCCTGGAGGTGACTCCCGTCTTTCTCCCCTGTCTCAGTATAAACAGGTGGAGCAGTACATGTCCTTCCACAAGCTCCCGCCTGACACCCGGCAGCGCATCCACGACTACTACGAGCACCGCTACCAGGGCAAGATGTTTGATGAGGAGAGCATCCTGGGGGAGCTGAGCGAGCCGCTAAGAGAGGTGAGCTGCAGGCAGCCTGTGCAGGGAGGGAGGGGGTGCTCGGCCTTGCTGGCACACAGCTCCCTGACCTGTTCTTCGTTGTCCGTGGAGCAGGAGATCATCAACTTTAACTGCCGGAAGCTGGTGGCCTCCATGCCGCTGTTTGCCAACGCAGACCCCAACTTTGTGACATCCATGCTGACCAAGTTGCGGTTTGAGGTCTTCCAGCCTGGGGATTATATCATCCGCGAAGGGACCATTGGCAAGAAGATGTACTTTATCCAGCATGGCGTGGTCAGTGTGCTCACTAAGGGCAACAAGGAGACCAAGCTGGCTGATGGCTCCTATTTTGGAGGTGAGACAGCCGGGGGTGGGGGTGGGGCGCTCAGGAGAACAGGAGTGACTAGGAGCTAAGCTAAATTAGAAGCACGGAGGGCCCTTCAAGGCCCAGCCTGGAACTGGGTATCTATGAGCTCAGTAGAGGGGTGTCTGTCTATGAGGTCTGCTATAATAAATCACTTAAGGCTGGTGGCTTATAAACCACAGAAATTGGTTTCTCAGCTCTGGAGGCTGGAACTCACAGACCAGGGTGCAAGCACGGTGGGCTTTTAGTGGTAGGCTACTGCCTTCTTGCTGTTTCAGATGGCAGAGGGAGCACTGTGTTGTTTCCTTGGCCTCTTCTATTATATTTGTGTGCATGCATGTACCCCCCTCTCTCACACACCCATGAAGAGGTCAGGGGATAACTTGAGCAGTCAAGTCTCTCCTACCAGGTAGGTCCTGGGCATCTGACTCATGTCATCAGACTTGGCCGAAAGCACAATACTGCTGAGCCATCTGACCCGCCCCTCCGTAGCTTCTTCTATGAACCACTTCCCAAAGTACCAGATCACCTTGAGATGGGAATTTCAGCTCAGGGATATGGGGTGGGCACAGGAATTCTGTCCATTGGAGGGGAGTTGTCCCCAGAGATAGAAACAGCTTGACGCCCCCATTTGGTGGGGTTGGAGCTGGTACCCAGTATTGCTATAATCTAGCAGGCAGCCTTGTAAGATCATTGTACCAAGCAGTGGGGCGCCAAGGTCAGGATCGGCAGCTTTGGTGGCCTGGATGTTTTTTGTGTTTGTGTGTGCCTGCCTGACCCTGAGGCCTGCTGTGCCCACAGAGATCTGCTTGCTGACCCGGGGCCGGCGCACAGCCAGTGTGAGGGCGGATACCTACTGCCGCCTGTATTCGCTGAGTGTGGACAACTTCAATGAGGTGCTGGAGGAGTATCCCATGATGCGGAGGGCCTTCGAGACTGTTGCGCTGGATCGCCTAGACAGGATAGGTGAGGGAAGGCGGGGCAGGACGTGCAGGTGGGAGGGCAGGGACGCAAGTACCACAGACTCCACATCTTCCCCTTTCCCGCTCCCCCCCCCCCCCCCCCCCCCGCCCATGGCTTGGCCTGAGTGTCCACTCTTGTTCAATGGCTCAGGCAAGAAGAACTCCATCCTCCTCCACAAGGTGCAGCACGACCTCAACTCAGGCGTCTTCAACTACCAGGAGAACGAGATCATCCAGCAGATCGTGCGGCATGACCGTGAGATGGCCCACTGCGCGCACCGCGTCCAAGCTGCTGCCTCGGCCACCCCAACCCCCACGCCTGTCATATGGACCCCGCTTATCCAGGCGCCACTACAAGCCGCTGCTGCTACTACGTCGGTGGCCATAGCTCTCACACACCACCCTCGTCTGCCCGCTGCCATCTTCCGGCCTCCTCCGGGACCTGGGCTGGGCAACCTCGGGGCTGGACAGACGCCAAGGCACCCGAGGAGGCTGCAGTCCTTCATCCCTTCAGCACTGGGTTCTGCTTCGCCAGCCAGCAGCCCGTCACAGGTGGACACCCCATCCTCATCCTCCTTCCACATCCAACAGCTGGCTGGATTCTCCGCACCTCCCGGATTGAGCCCTCTCTTGCCTTCCTCTAGCTCTTCCCCACCTCCAGGGGCCTGCAGTTCCCCACCAGCCGCCCCCACACCATCCACCTCCGCAGCTGCTGCCACCACAGCTGGGTTTGGCCACTTTCACAAGGCGCTAGGTGGCTCCCTGTCATCCTCCGACTCCCCGCTACTCACCCCACTGCAACCAGGAGCTCGTTCTCCACAGGCTGCCCAGCCGCCTCCCCCACTGCCTGGGGCTCGTGGAGGTCTGGGACTCCTGGAGCACTTCCTGCCGCCCCCACCCTCCTCTAGGTCGCCATCATCCAGTCCTGGGCAGCTGGGTCAGCCTCCTGGAGAGTTGTCCCCAGGTCTGGCAGCTGGCCCACCAAGTACACCAGAGACACCCCTAAGGCCTGAAAGGCCATCCTTCATGGCAGGGGCCTCTGGGGGAGCTTCTCCGGTAGCCTTTACCCCCAGAGGAGGCCTTAGCCCCCCAGGCCACAGCCCTGGCCCCCCAAGAACTTTCCCAAGTGCCCAACCCCGGGCCTCTGGCTCCCATGGTTCCCTGCTCCTGCCACCTGCATCCAGCCCTCCTCCACCCCAGGTCCCACAGCGCAGGGGCACACCACCCCTCACCCCTGGCCGCCTCACACAGGACCTGAAGCTCATCTCAGCCTCTCAGCCAGCCCTCCCCCAGGATGGGGCACAGACTCTCCGCAGGGCCTCGCCTCACTCTTCAGGGGAGTCACTCTACCCCAGAGCTGGGGGTGGAAGCGGGAGCAGTGGGGGCCTTGGGCCTCCTGGGAGGCCATATGGTGCCATCCCGGGCCAGCATGTCACTTTGCCTCGGAAGACATCTTCAGGTTCTTTGCCACCTGCACTTTCTTTGTTTGGGGCAAGAGCCTCTTCTGGAGGGCCCCCTCTGACTGCTGCACCCCAGAGGGAACCTGGGGCTAGGGCTGAGCCAGTGCGCTCCAAACTGCCGTCTAATCTATGAGCCGGGCCTTCCCTCCCTCTTCTTTTTCTCTCACTCCTTTCTTCCTTCAGGTTTAACTGTGATTAGGAGATATACCAATAACAATAATAACCATTAAAAAAAAATATACCCCAGAAAAACAAAAAAGACAGCAGAAAATAACCAGGTATTCTTAGAGCTATAGATTTTTGGTCACTTGCTTTTATAGACTATTTTAATACTCAGCACTAGAGGGAGGGAGGGAGGGGGGTAAGGAGGGAGGGAGGGAGGGAGGGAGGGGGGAGGGGAGCAGGCAAGGCCCAAAGGCAACAGCCAAAGGAAGGCAGGCAGGCAGTGGGGCAGGGCAGGGCGGGGGTGGGGTGACCCATGTTTGGGGTCCTAGTACAGACCTGTCATTGTATTGCTCTTTAGAGCAAGAGCTACTTACCATCAGTCCCTTGGCTGTAAACTTGGAGCCTTGGGGGCTGCCCTGGGGTGTGTTCCCAGGAGCCTCTAGCACCTGAGTCTTTGGGACACATGGGGCCCTTGAGGGCCTTGGATTTTTTTTCTACTGTAAACGTAGCAAGATATGTATATAAATATGTATATGTATGTAAGATGTGTCTATGTATAGCTATGTAGTGCTCTGTAGAGCCATGTAGATATCAGCTCCCATGTGCGCACATGCGTGTGCAGTCTAGTTTAATCCCATGTTGCCAGGACACCCAGGTCACCTTACATCCAGGAATCTGCTGTGGCCCGCAGGCTGGGCACTGCAGGCCCTGGGGGATGCTCTCTCTCCCAGCCCTCAGGGAAGGGACCCCTGGAACCCTGCAGCAGACCCTTGTTCCCATCTCTGGGCTGCGCCCCAGTTCTAGCCCAACCTCTAACCTGTGGAAGGGAAGACTCCAGGCTGAGCTTTCCACTTCCCAGGGCTCCAAGCACACCTGTCACCTCTGTGGCGGCCCTCAGTTTCTCCAGCTGTTCAATGGGAGGTGCAGGGAACATCTGTTTGTTGACTCTGTTGTGTGCCAAGTGCTGGTTACACATACCCACAGATCGGGAGGTGGGGACTTTGCTTGTTTCCATTTCACAGGTGAGGAAACTGAGGGTTGGGTTGCTTTTCCAGAATCACGTAACCAGGAGTGGCAGAGCTGGTCTGGCCGGAGCTGCTGACCAACATCCCGCCCCCCCACCCTCCTAAGGCTAAAGCCTGGTCTGCTCCCATCAGAAAACAGTGTGTCATGGAGTCCTAGTTTTTGGTCCCTAGGCAAAAGTACAGAAGGAAGAGATGGGAGCTTGGTGGCAGTCAGGTTTCCATTCAAATCCCGGCTCTGCCACTTCTTAGCTGTGTGGCCTTGGGCAAGTTATCTGACCTTTCTGTTCCCTCATTAGTAAAAGAAGGACAACAATGGAGCTGCCTCACAATGACCAGTGAGAACCAGATAAGAAAAAGGCATGAAATACTCAGCCCAGTGCCCGGTGCACACCATAGTAGGTGCTCAATAAATCATGTTTCTTCGCCCCCTCCTCATAAACTTAGCCCATTGTTCCAGTGAACTATGGTGAGAGCCCCTGGGGAACTTTAGCTGAGGGCTCCAAAACTTAAAATCTCAGGACTCAGGAGGTGGCTGGGCCTCTGTCATGGCACGAGGAAAGTCCATGGCCAGTGGTGGGCTTGAGCTAGGCCTTGAGATACGGGAAGAGTGGGAGAAAGTGAGTGAAAAAAGAATGAGGGAGGACAGAGTGCATAGGGGAGGTTACCGCAGTATGTGGAGCCCTGGAGCTGAGCTACTGGGGGAGATATGCAGGCTCGGGACCAGAGGAAGACCTTGGAGGACAGGCTAAGTTGGTGTATGGGTTTGGCCCTGAAGGCAGGAGCAGCCAGAAGCAGATTCCAGAGATTTGAAAGCATCCCTGATGCTTCCTCTCCAGCAGGACCTTGGTAGAGGCCCAGCTAGAGGCCTCCCTATGTAAGGTCTAAGCAGGTAGGATTTAGATGCCCATGCAGTGAGGAGGGCTGGTTCTTCCATGCCCATGGTCCCCGTGCACCAGCCAGAATGGTGGCATGAGCAGGTTTGGTTCTGGGATGCCACAGGGAAGTCCCTCTGTGGATGGTCTGCAGGGAGTGGAATGCAATAATTCAGGAAAGAAAGGAGCCCTAGTCTATCCAGGGGCTGGAGAAGCCTGCTCCAGACCCAGAAGGTCAGTCTGCATACCTGAGTTCTACACCCTGTCCCAAGGAAGGCAGCTCAGAGTTAGCAGGACTCCACCAAACCTGTATTCTATCCTAGAGTCCTAGAGACATGGGACACAAGATGGAGGGTCTGCGGTTAAGGGGTGAAGAGTTCCTTATCATCAGGCCTGGCCTGGCCACTCTTCTCTACTGACACATGCATTTTATAAGCGCTCTGACACACTGGCAAACTCCTGGTGACCATGGAGAGGCCAGGTCCAGTCAGTAGGACCTTCACCCGCCCCCTGCCCCACCTCTACAAGCAATTTTCAAATCTTCCACTTTTAAAACAGAAAACGGTTAAACACACCGTCTTGTATATTTTATTTAAATAAAAAAAAAAAAATCCAGCAAATGTTGCCTTATTTTGGGGTCAGAGATGGGGGTGGTAATGTTCACAGTGAAACCTGGAGTCTCCAGAGGGGATGGTGAGGGGTAGTGGGACACTGCCCCTTGAGCACCTGTGAACACACATGGGCATGAGCCTTCCCCCCTCCCTGCCCCCACCAGAAGCATGGAGCTGAGCTGTCCGCAGAACTGTGCATGGGAGCATGAGGCCTGACCACAGACAGGTGTGCACCCATGTACAACCCGTGGTGGTTCTCGAGGAGGGTCAGAGAGTATTCCTAATGTCACCAGTGAAGGGGAAGGCAAAGATGGAGATCCCCATGTAGGTCCTCCTCTTTGCCTCTGTGGGGGGCTCCACCATCTCTGTGAAGAAGAACGCTAGAACATGGACACGCAGCTCGATGCTGAACAGAGGATGTGCCCTCTTGCTACCGGAAGAGGGAGAGAGGATGTGCCCTCTTGCTACCGGAAGAGGGAGGGTGGCTGGGCCAGGAGGTGACCAGTTATGGGGAAGGTATCATAGGCACTGGTGGATGGTGTACAGGTGTGGGGCTCCAGCAGTCCAAGGCCAGACCTGGAGCTGGAAGGTGGTATGGCACCAACTTCTACCTCACCTTTGCCTGCAGAGGGTACCTGCAGGCCCTTGGACCTTGATAGTTAGGGCAGGTGTCTGGGGTTGGGAGAACAGTCTTCAGGCTCCTGGCTAGTAGGGGAATGAATGCCATCCTGCCTGCCTGAAGAGGGGAAAGTCCTCTGGAAAGAGCAGGGAACCTGGCCAGTTGTTCCCCATCACTGCTTGCCTAGGCTGTTTCCGTGGTGACAGGCCTGGGAGTCCTGTTGCTAAGCAGACAGCTCAGCAGGCCCAGCATCCCCATGACAACTGCCCCCTGTGGCCAGGTGACCGTGCTTCCTCCAGGGACCCCACTGACATGGCATAGGCTGGGCTAAACTCAGCTGCTGCAGTGGGGGCAGCCAAGGCTAGACTACAGTGGCCTCTGGTGGAGCTAGCCTCTAGGGCCAAGGGAAGCCTTTGTCGTTGGAGTGGTGGGGTGAGGTGGGTTTAGAGGCAGGTCCCAATTAAACTGAAGTGGGTAGCTACACCAGCTAACTGGGTTTTCCCTAGACTTCACAAGGGCGGTTAGTAAGTACCTACTGTGTGCTAAGCCCTGGGTGCTTTCCTGTTGTCCTCAGTTCATTCTCCCACCAACTCTAAAGTCAAAAGAAGCCTCAATGACAGTGAGGCACAGGAAAGAGGTGACAGGCTCAGAGCTGGTGCTTACCTGATGCCCATCAGCCAGAGTGGAGGGAGCTGGCTGTATACACAGCAGGAGACTTGGGCCTTGCCCCTGTGCGCTGGGTACTCAGCAGAGGCAGGGTGGCAGGGGCCCTGGTCCTGAGTGCAGACAATTATGATATAGAGTGATGGTCTGTATAGAATTAAAAAATCCACAGTGAAAATTCAGTTTGTTTGTTTTCCTCCTTATCACTAACGGTTCTAAAGAGTCAGTGATGAAATAGTCCTTCTTCCCCAAAATCTAGAGATACTACCTCCCCGACAAGCTTCAGCCCCAAGGGACAGCTGCTGTTCTTCTGGCTATCAGAAAGGTGAGAAAGCCCAAGTGTCCCAGTGGTACTAAACTAGACTGGAATATTCAAATTATGTGTGTGCCTCTGTGTGTGTGTGTGTGTGTGTGTGTGTGTGTGTGTGTGTGTGTGTGTGTGTGTGTGTGTGTGTATGTGAAAGAGAGAGACAGAGAGAGACAGAGATGGAGAGACAGAGAGACAGAGACAGGGAAAGAGAGAGAGAGAGAGAGAGAGAGAGAGAGAGAGAGAGAGAGAGAGAGGAGTGTGTGTGTGTGTGTGTGAGAGAGAGAGAGAGAGACAGAGAGAGAGACAGAGACAAGGAGACAAAGAGACAGAGACAGAAGAGGAGAGGAGAGGAGAGGAGTGTGTGTGAGAGAGACAGAGAGAGACAGAGAGAGACAGAGAGAGAGAGAGAGAGTGTATGTGTGAGAGAGAGAGAGAGAAAGAGAGAGAGAGAGAGAGAGAGAGAGAGAGAGAGAGAGAGAAGAGAGGAGAGTGTGTGAGTTTTGGGGGTCAAACCTAGGGCCTCTTATAAGCCAGGCAAGTGCTATGCCACTTCCTGGGTTGTTTCTGGAGACAGGTCTTGCTAAGTTACTTGGGCTAGCCTTGGATTCAGTCTGTAGGCCAGGCAAGCCTTAAGCTGATGAGCCTCTTGCCTCAGTCTTCTCTTGAGTAGCTGAGACTATAGATCTGCTTCAGGCCTGGTTCAAAAGAAAATGTGAATGAATTTGGAATGGAAGCTGTGTCTCATTCCAAGCACTACCCGCTGGCCGCTTTCTTCAGCAGAACTTCCTAAGAGTGGTCTCAGCTCTCTGTCCTCACTTCCTGCCCTGGGAATTGCTTCTTCCTCCCCAGCAATGTGGCTTCTGCTTCTCCTCCTCAGGAAAGGCTCTGAACCAGTCCTCTAGGTCCACAGTGGATAATCCAGGCTGATTTGCTTCAGTGTCTGACCCCATTGGTCAGGTTCTCCCCAGATTTGGGGTCCCCACTCTCCCCACTCAACTTAGAATCAGCTGTAAGAGTTCCTCTTCTTCCCAAAGGGCTATGCTGCTGGAGCCAGTCTTGGTCCCTAACTTGTCGCTCCATATGCTCTTCTAGGGTGACCTCACCCATGCCCAGAGCTTTCTCCTCCTACGACAAAAGCCTCCCATTCTTCACCTCAGCTCGAGCTCCTCATTCCCTGAGCCTTGGCTGGGCCTTCATCCTCTGCTGGTGGACCAGGCTCTCCCATTCTCTGCTGTTCACAGTTCCCAACGAAGCTCAGAGCTTGCTCCTGCTGCCCCCTACCCTTGCTGCCCCCTGCCCTGCTGCCCCTTACCCCTGCTGCCCCCTGCCCTGCTTCCCCCTGCCCTTGCTGCCCCCTGCCCTGCATAACCTTACCCCTGCTGGCTCCTGCCCTGCATAACCTTTCCCTTGCTGCCCCCTGCCCTGCATAACCTTACCCCAGTTGACCCCTGCCCTGCATATCCTTACCCCTGCTGCCCCCTGCCCTGTATTACCTTACCCTTGCTGCCCCCTCCCCTGCATAACCTTACCCTTGCTGGCCCCTGCCCTGCATAACCTTACCCTTGCTGCCCCCTGCCCTGCATAACCTTACCCTTGCTGGCCCCTGCCCTGCATAACCTTACCCTTGCTGCCCCCTCCCCTGCATAACCTTACCCTTGCTGGCCCCTGCCCTGCATAACCTTACCCTTGCTGCCCCCTGCCCTGCATATCCTTACCCCTGCTGCCCCCTCCCCTGCATAACCTTACCCTTGCTACCCCCTCCCCTGCATAACCTTACCCTTGCTGGCCCCTGCCCTGCATAACCTTACTCTTGCTGCCCCCTGCCCTGCATAACCTTACCCCTGCTGGCCCCTGCCCTGCATAACCTTACCCTTGCTGCCCCCTCCCCTGCATAACCTTACCCTTGCTGCCCCCTGCCCTGCATAACCTTACCCTTGCTGCCCCCTGCCCTGCATAACCTTACCCTTGCTGCCCCCTGCCCTGCATAACCTTACCCTTGCTGTCCCCTGCCCTGCATATCCTTACCCTTGCTGCCCCCTGCCCCTGTTGACTTTGCTTCTTTAATTCTCTTCTTCTTGAAGGTGGAATGTTTCAAATAAGCAGAAGACACATTCCATGTGAGGATTATCAACACTAGCCATTTGCTAATTACCTAGTTCAAGAAATAGAACATAAAGACCACCTTTGAAGGCATATGTGGCCCTGCTTCCCCAGGAAAAACCACTTATCTGAGACCTAGCTTTCACTACCTTTTACTACAGACATAAGGTCTCTGTATAATGTAGTTAGTTGCATACCAAGGTTGAGGAGTAGAATTAGAGGTATCTGTTTGGTGGGGTGAAGGATTTTGCTAATAATACTATTCAGAATTTCTGTATGTCATAAAAATCTGTGTGAGTTTCTCTACAATAATGATCTATGTGGTTGGGGATGTCACTCAGTTGGCAGAGTTCTTGCCTGGCATGTATAAATCCCTGGGTTCAATCCTCAGAACTGCAAAAGACCAGGTGTGGTGGTACATGCCTTTAACCCTAGTATTCAGGAGGTGCAGGCAGGAGGATCAGCAAGTCAAGGCTTGATATATAGATATCTCCTTTATTCTTATATTCCACTGACTAGGTTGTAGTTTTAAAATGTTTGTTACACAAATGACAGCACGCTGCACATTTGACATTACCACTGAGGGGCGCTGTGGAGGCAGAGAGCCTGTGGCCTCTTCTTTGTCTCACCTGCACAGGACTCCAGTCTGGAGCTGGGAAAGACAATTCTAGCTGCACAGGACTCCAGGCTGGAGCTGGGAAAGACAATTCTAGCTGCACAGGACTCCAGTCTGGAGCTGGGAAAGACAATTCTAGCTTTCATGCTTGCAGACACTGCTGCTACAAAAGCTCCTGTCTAACTGTCTCTAGGATCCGTATCGGGCAGAATGGCTGAGTCACGGGCAAATTAATCTTCTTTTTTATGAGATAATGCCAACCTGTTTTAAGTGGTTCAAATAACTTATACGCCCACCTGCAGGGTCTGAGCTATTCTTGCCAATAACTGGAGTCCTCAGGATTCTTACTTTCCCCAGTCTAGTGTTATTAATTGCGTTTTAATGAGCAAATCTCTAATTACTAGTAAGGCTGGGTCTTTGTTCATATACTAATTTGTTTCTACTTCTGGGAAATATGAATTCATATGTTTTGCTCCATTTTCTATTGTCATTTGTCTTTTTGTTGATTTATAGGATGTTTATGCACATCTATTAGGGAAACAAAATAAATCCTTCATTAACTATGTCATAAATATCTTCTTCCTGGGTATGGTTTGTGTAATTTCTCTCTCTCTCTCTCTCTCTCTTTCTCTCTCTCTCTCCATCCCTGTCTCTCTCTTTCCCTCCATCTCCCCAGATAGGCAGATAGATGCTTTACATATAAAACGTACCTCAAGTTTGTCAATACAAACATCTCAAATCCTAGAAATCTCCTTAGTGCCTTCTTTGCTCAAGAAGCCTCTAAAACTCTGACATTCTATGTTACTTTCTTTCATGTCCCACTGTCACAAGGCTACAACACAACACAAAGAGGCTGTACATGGAGGATGGAGATGTTCAGAACAGTTGCCAAGTGTCAGTTTATTTCTGTTGTGACAAATACTTCAACTAAAAGCAACTTAGGGGAGAAAGGGCTTGTTTGCTTTACACTTCCTGGTTACAGTTCATCAGCTCAAGGAAGTCAAGGGAGGAACTTAAAGTGTCACACCCACAGTCAAGAGCAGAGAGAGAATAGAAACATTGATCTTGACTTACTGCTTACTTTCAGCTTGTTTTCTCCTTTTATACTGCCCATGACTTTTTCTGCTCGGGGAATGGTGCCACCCACAGTGGGCTGCATCCTCCTACATCTACAACCAAGGCAAGCTCCCACAGACGTGAACACAAAACCACCTGCTCTGTGTAATTTTCCATTAAGACCCTTCCAGGTGGTTCTGGGCTGCCCGTGTCAAGAGAGTTAAAACTCACAAGCATACCAGTCATTAACACCCTGGTCAGGTCTTTTTAATATCGTTTTATAGTTGTCTTCATCAAGTTTTTACATTTCATTGGATTTGTCACGAGCGTCTCATGTTTTTGTTATGACTGCTAGTTTTACCTGTGCTTCTTATTGAGGTGCAATTCGTTGTAGCAAAATATACCGATTTTAAGTGTCTAGTTCAATGAGGTCTTACAACCACCTCAGCAGTTAGAATACGGAATACGTCCATGATTCCTTCACATCCCCCTTTGGTTTCTTCCCCCTCTCGGTTCCCAGTAGCTCCTTGTTGTATCCCTGAAGTTTTGCTGCTTCTGAAATTTCATGTGAATGAGCTCATGGAACAGGCCCACACCTGCCTGGTGTCCTTCATGCAGCCTGGTGCCTTGGCGCCCGGCCCGAGGGATGCTGCGCTGCGCCCCTTCTATGGCTTGTTCATGATTTGTTATTCATTCAACCACCGATGAACAACGGGGCTGTTTCCATTTTTGGCTATTAAGACTAAAGCTTCTATGAATACTTGTATTCAAGTCACAGGAATGTGGATTTTTAAAACGCTTAACTTGAAAAACACAAATTACATGTATTTATCATATATAACATGATGCTTTGAAATATGTACTTAGTGAAATGGCTAAATTGGGCTAATTAACATGTATTACTTCATATACCATATTTTTTTTGTGGTGAGAACACTTAAAACTTATTCTTCTAATGATTTCAAGATAAATATAAGTTTTCATTGATTATACATACTCAGGAATGGCTCTCCTGAGTGATATGATTAGTGTATTTGTAATTTTATTTTCCAAAGTGGAAGGACTGCTTGCATTTTTATCAGCAATTATACAAGCTTCCCAGTCACTTCATATACTTTACACTTGGAATTGCCAGCTGCAATGCCACCACCCTAGAGGTATGTAATGTTAATTCTGCTTTTAATTTGCATTTCCTCAAGGACTAAAGATGCTTTTTAGGCATCTGTTTTCCACCCATATATGTTCTGTGGTAAAATGACTATACAAAATTTTACACAGTTGTTTCTATTAAGCCTTCCATTTCCTTATTATCTAATTCTAACCAAAATATTCAACATATAAATACTTGATAAAATAGTTGTTTGGGAACTGTTTTCTATGAGGTTATAGCTTACCTTTTTATTTTACTTATGTCTGTTCAAAGGCATTCTAGTCTTGCTGATGTCCAACTTGCCGATTTTTTTTTTTTTTTTAACAACTTGCGTTTTCTGGTTGGATAACTTAATGGCACAGTAGAAAGTATCTGCTGCACAGAAAAGTCTGAAACAGAGTGAGGAAACATATTTTTTTAAGCAGGACACAAAGAAGCCAAGTAGGAAAATGCCAGAGCTCACTTCTACCACTGCATGTAAGTAAGAGCACTGCATGTAAATAGACTAAACACTCATGTCAAAACCAGAAAGGATTAAAACCCATGATCTAGCTGTCTACTGTCTACAAGAGATATATGTTATCTTTAAATTATACCACTAGGTCAAAAATAAAAGAAAGCGAACAATATACCAGGTAAACAATGGCCAAAAGAAGAGCAGACTGTAATTCTAATATCGAAGCTGACTTTAGGACAATTATTGCTAAAAACAAAGGGCATTTTATGAAGAGAAAGGGTTTAATCAATTAAAGAATGTGACATTTGTAAAAATATGTTACTGGGTGATGGTCTTGTGCACTGTGTATTCAGAGGCTGATTTATGTGCCCAGAGACCTGGCTGCAGTCTGGATGTGGGCATTGTCATCTCCTGTCTGAATGTTGTTTAAAAATTGCTATTATCTCTGATTGGTTAATAAAGAGCTGATCAGCCAATAGCTGGTCAGAGAACTGAGGTGAGACTTCTGATCCCAGAGAGCCCCCCGGCCACCAGCCCCGACCCTGAGGTGGAGCACAGAGAGAAGAAGTAGGTCAAGGAGAAGGAAGGTTGCTGGGCCATGTGGAGGTCACCGTGAGGACAAAAATGGAGCAGGGGTGGCCAGGGTGAGACTAGATAGCAGGTAAACGGGGATGTGCCTGGAAAACCTACATCAGTGTACATGGGCTAGAACCCATGAGTATCTGGTGCTGTAAGGCTTATTAATAATAACTGTAGTAAATCTCCATGTCATTATCTGGGAGCTAGAACAGGCATAGAAAAGCCCCACTTCTATAATACATACCCCTCAAACGCATGACGTAGCCCGAAAGAAGGAGACAAGTCAACAGTAATAAGCGGCAGCCAGTACTCCACATTCAGTACTGAACATAACAGATAAACTCAAGATTAGCACAAAGGTAGATTTAAAGCCACATGTGGTGGCGCACAACTGTATCTCAGCGCCTGGGAGACAAAGGAGGGTCAGAAATGTAAGGACAGCTTGGACTATGTGAGAGGCTGTCTTCAAAGAGCAAAGAAGTAAGAAGATATTGGGCAACTTAAACCAAACTATACCTAACAGCTGCCTCTGAGACATTTCCTCCAACAGCACCCCGGCATTCTCCAGGAGAGACCTCAGGTCTGAATAGATTAAAAGCATATTCTCAGATCACTGATCACAAGAGAATATCTCTCTCTCCTCTCTCTGTCTCTGTCTCTGTCTCTCTCTGTCTCTGTCTCTGTCTCTGTCTCTCTCTCTCTCTCTCTCACACACACAGAGAGAGAGAGAGAGAGAGAGAGAGAGAGAGGAGAGGAGAGAGAGGAGAGAGAGAGAGAGAGAGAGAGAGAGAGAGAGAGAGAGAGAGAGAGAGAGATGGGGGGGGGGGCAGACACCTGTCAAACATGGGATGCAGCAAAAATAATGGTCAGAGAGGAATTTACAGAAGTAGATGACTGTACGTTAGGTTCCGTTCTTTCTTCCTTCGTTAGAATCATCCCTTACTCTCTTCAGAAAAATCATTTAAAAGCATTTCTGTTGTAATTTATCTAGTTACCTGATTTTTTGTTTTCCTTTAGATCTGGTCCAAACATATTCAAAGAAACTGTTCCTTTTTTTTTTTTTTTTTTTTTTTTTGAGTGGATTTGCATCTTTCTGTTCACCTGCTTCATGGCCCCCAAGCTTCCTTTCGGGTCTGGCAATGCCGTCCTTTGCCACATCACTGCTCAGGTCTCAGCAATTTCCGTGCTGAGTGGTGATTTCTGCAGTGAAGTGTCTGTGCACCCCCTCTAGGCTGGGAGTAAGTCAGCAACAGATGTTTCATTCTGGATCCTCAGGCACCGTAGGCTCCAGGAGTATCTGGGACCAGTGTGTAACTCCTACAGTTTTGAGTGAGGAAAACCCGTTTTAACAGATCCAAAATATGCCTTTCTTCATATTGTCTGCCCACTCCACATTCTCCTCGGTTTCAGTTCTAGCCAGCTTTCTTTCTCTTAGTCTAGAATGTTCATAAGCCATTTCTTCTACCTACTATCTCCCAGGCAACTTTGTCTATGGGAGCCTGCTCTATCATTTTGCCTTCAAGAATCCTGGCTCTCCTTTCCTCTTTCAGAAAGCTGTAAATGACTCAGACTTCTCAGCAAGAGTTTTGTGTGTCTGTGTGTACTGGAGTGAGTACAGAAGCATGGAGGCTGGAGAACTTCAGCTATCAGTTCGCACCTTCCACCTTGTTAGACAGGGTCTTGCTGCTGTGTATGCCAGGCTAGCTGCACAATGAGGTTTCAGGCAATCTCCTGTCTCTTTGTCTCATAGGAGTACTCCAAGTGCTACTCTGTCTAGCTTTATGTGGGCTCTGGGGACTTGAACTTGGGTCTCTGTGATTAACAGCAAACACTTTATTCACTGAGCCATCTCCCGACCCCAAGACCTGTTTTTGAGTTTAGGAAAGGTACCTACTTTATCCTTAATTCACTAGGATGACCCCCAACCTGTAGCATCTGATAAGCCACATGCAGCTCAACTGGGTCCAGTTTTGTGTCCTTGAGCATTTCAGAAAATGCTCTGTAAGTGGATAGCTTACTCTCTTCCATGAAGGTGCCCAGCCAGATCTGTGTGCTTGCCTCAGCCTCTGCACTGGCCTGCTGGAGTTCTAGCATTTACCCCAGTGACGGAAGGAGCCCTGGGCTTGTGGGAACATGGGATGTCTAGGAGTTTTCCTCTTTTGGACATCCATGTAAAACGGGCAGCTCTGCAGCACCTCTACCTGCTCGTCTTCCACAGAGGTCCTCTTCTGACACCTCAGACTCAGCAGACACGCCGCTTCTGCAAATAGATGCACTCCCTTCAAGGGAGAGCTTGAGCTTTATCAAATTCTCTGTGCTGGGTCATGATGGGTTAGTTCTCTGACTTCAGGTTTTATTTTTCTTACAGGGGAAACTCATTCAGTAAAAACCTATAGTGCATTAGGCACTAAGGTGGAGAATCCAAACACATACAGTTCTTTTCCTTAGGGAAGTTGGTACTGGAAGAAACAAGCAAACAAAACGGACCAGGGGAACCGGTTAGGATGGGTCTTTAAATATGAACACACGTCTACTGACTGGGAAAGCCTATGGTGGGGTAAAGGGGAAAGGAGAGAAAGAAATAGTGCAGAGGCTACACACAAGGCTTATGACGCAGAGGCGGTCTGCTCTGTTATCAGGCCAAGTAGAGAAAGGGAAGGGAAGAGGCCAGGTGCGCCACGCTCAACTGTTCTACAGGCAACTGCATGATGCTGAGCAAGGGAGGCGGGACTTAAGTTGGAAGAGATACTGGACTGCTGCAGGTCATCACCAGATTGCCCATGGAGACTAGACTGCTTCATAGACAAAGAAGTGGCACTCTGGGAGCCATTTGAGAGGTAGGGCTGACAGAACCAGCCGAGCAATGAGCTGAAGTATGCTGCAGAGAGTGTAAAGTGGTTTCCACATTCCATCTGTGAGAGGGTAGAGGGGTTCACAGGGCGCAGGCACCTAGAAACCACAGGGCAGGAGCTCTGTACGATGAGCCTGAGAAAGTGTGCAATGGTCCTGGACCTTTTAGGAGCTGGGCACTGCTGACCACAGGTCTTGAGCTTCCCCTTGGTCACATGAATTTCTTAGCTTCAGACTGGTAAGGGCTTGCTTCCAGAGCCCATTCCATTATGGATCACCCACACCATGCCAAGCTCTTTGAAGCTCGCCTCCTTGTTGTCTAGAGTGGAGGTTCTTATCTCAGCTTGGGCAGTGCCTCATGCCCAGAACAGCTGTCACTTAAGGCTTGGGAGTTAGAAGGGACCTACTTCATACAAGGTCAAATAGCATTAAGGCATGCTGCAGATCTCCTTACTTTAGAAGTTCTTTCAGATGCCTCAAGGGATTTTCTCTTGATTTCCTCTTGGGAGCACCTCCCCCAATTTTCTTAAAGGTACAGGTTTCTGGGCCCACCCTACCATCATTAAAGAAATTTCAAATTATTTCTTCTCTGAAATTCAGCAACTGCTCAGTTCTAGATCTTTCATTTACCAAATGAAAGTTGGGGAAGGGACACCTTATCACAAACATCGTCCTCTTGGGTTAGGGTAGTGACAGGTTTAAACAGATTTTATCCCGATATTATACAGCATGAAAGGTTTGAAGTATTACCTTCTTGTTGGTTTTAACTGTCACTTTGACACAGTCTAGAGTCATAAGCTTCTATGGAGGAGAACTTGCCTAGATCACATTGGCCAGAGGGCATGTTCATGGCGGGACTGATGGCTGTGTGGATGTAGCTCAGCTAACTGCAGGAGGCCGGTCCATCCCTAGGCAGGTGTTCCCAAACTGTCTAAGAAACTAGCAGAGTATAATCCGGTCTGCGGCCTCTGGGCAAGAGGCACATCTGTGCTTCTTTACTCCTTTAGAGGGGACGCGAGTTCCTTGCTTGGAAATAGTACTGTGAAACAAGCAACAGGACTGCTTAGGCTTCTCTCATGACGGACTGTGACCGGAATTGCAAGCCCAATACACCGTTTCCTTCCCTAAGTTGCCTTCGGTCTGTTTTTATTTTAGCGGCAGAATGAACTAGAGCGTTTCCCTTCAATTAATATCTCACACTTCTTCCCCCAGTATTTCTGTTCATCGGTAGGTGCAAACACAAAGTTATGAATATGGCACTTGTTGGGATATTTGGTGTGGCCAGGAGTGGCTCCTCTTGGCTCCCTGGTTATCCACATGGCCACAGCCAACCATTTGGCAGCTTACTTGATGCTCTCTAGTCTTTCCAGATGGTCTATCCCTGGCAGATGACAGACAGGGACCAGGGGAGCTTCCCCTCCCAGCCCCCCCCAGAGCCTTGTCCATGTTTAACCTGGAGGCAGTCTTGAGGGCAACTTCATTTTAGTTCTCAGAACCAGGCTAGTTCTTGTGGTGCCAGCATGCTTTTTTGGATTCTGCAAGGTAGACAGCTTCCTTTCAAGTGCACTCCAGGACTCCAAAGGGACACAGGTGCTCAAGTGTGAGGGTTCAGGTACAATAACTAAGGACCAATTTAGGGTCCCTGCAAGGGAGAGAGGTTATGGGAGATCTCCCAGCAGGGCCCAGGCCTTATCTTTAGGGGTGCTTTCATCCAAGAGACAGGCATCTGCAGTGTCAGAAACTGCATTTGCCCAAGGCAGTCAGAAAGCAGTGAGAAATTCTTGTCTGTATTGAAACCATATGCTTGCAGACTCAAAGAGTCATGACTGGAAAATGTGCCAAGAGTGCCATCTAGGGATGCAGAGGGGGATAGCTCGGGTGAGCCATGTGGCTGGAAGGGGATGCAATCTCAAGAGCAGCTTTCCCAGGCAGGCACAGCAGTGCATCTGACAGCAGCTTGTCTGGACCCAGGGGTGAGGTCAGACAAGTGTTCTCGGAGCCTTAGGGGTTCAAACTTTATCCTGAGGCCAATCTAGCACCAGTAACGAGGATGGGTGGCGAGGGGTCTATCCAGGTTTCCAAGTACAGGCTGGCAGCAGAGCAGATGGACATGGGGCAGAGAGACACTGCACTCTTTATCTAGCCGCAGCTCTGTCACAAGCTAACAGATGGCAGGGGGCCTGTGACTGCTGAGGTCATCACTATTCCAGGCCTGGAATACTGAGGGATCTTACAGCATCCAGCTTCTCCAGCACAGCGAGACCAATGAGGCATCAGTGCTGTGTAGCTTAGGGTGGCCTTTGTTGCCAGGTGCTGTTTGCCATTCCTGGGCTTCACAGTCCCTCAGGGCAGCAACAGCAGGAAGGGGACAGGAACAAGGCACATCTTTGGGGCTGGCAGTCAGACACTTCCTGGACTACCCGCTACTTCTGCCATTCTAACTCCTGTCTTTATAGCAGCGAGAGCCACGGGGAGGTGACAGAAAGGTCACTACGAGAAGGAAATAGGAGCCCCCAAAGTCTTAAGGGAAAGAACTTTTTGACCAGACCACAGTTTGATTGGATTAAAAAAGTGTATTGGACTTCCAATACTAAATAAAAACATGAAATTGTTTTTAAAAAGCCATAGAGTTTTACAGCATCAACTACAGAAAAAGCCAAACAAGTGTGTACAGGACCCATTCCCAGCAGCGGTCCTCCGGGCCCCTTGAGCAGGCAGCAAGGCAACAAACACATTTGTTCCACACTCTCCCGAAGGAAGCTGCTGAGCCACAACTCAACTAGGACACACGACACACAATGGTTTAGTTTCCAGAACCACAGGAAAATATAAGACATGTATTAAATTGTGAAATGGTGTAATACAGAATAGCTTTACATTTTCTGAATTTAAAAAAATCCCCCAACTTTTAAGTTACTTTATTTAAAAATACATTCCCTCCCCCACCCCATTGCAAATCTGTGGCAGTATCCAGGTACCAAGGCCCTGAGGTAACAGAAGTGTTGAGGCTCATGGGAAGGAACGCCCTAAATACTTAGCATGCTCTGTGGGCAAAGGCTAGACAGTTTCTGAGGAATCCAGCCTCCAGGTGGCCAGAATGCTCTCACTGCGTTTTGTAGGACAGCCGAAGCACGCTGGTTGTTCCCCAGAACCCTGTCTGGTGCTGTCCTGTGACCGGCTCGAAGAGCTGCAGGAGTTACATCATTGCATTTTTCACTGTCCCCTCTTCCCCCAATCACACAAAGAGCCCATCCTGTCTAAAGGGTAAAATAACCCCTGTTCCAGGGCAAGTGGGCTAGTGTAGCCAGTGGTGGTTGGAGCAGTCTCACTGGATAAAGAGCTCAAGCCTGATTTACTTTCTATACTGACTTCCAGGAGTTTGTTGGGGGAAGAAGATGCCTGAGGGTTAGTCTTATACTTTTCATTATATATTAACATTAAAAACAAATTCACACCTCAGTGTCGCACCTCTAACATTCTGCACAGGCAAAGGCTTCTGCGTGTGGCTGAGCTGCTAGGATAGGTGAAGGCAACTGCTTCCACTGACCCTCTCTTCACTATCTCTGTCCTCTGCTTCTTGCAGAATTATGCCCAGAAACATGTAGGGAAGCCTCATGGGCGCCACACCGCCTTGCCTCATCTTGGTTGATGCTTTTCAGGAGAGCCTCTCCAATGTGGAAATGAGAGCTGCCTGGCTGATGGTTGGCACCAGAGAAGCAGGAGTCCTATTTGGAATAGAGAACCAAGCTCCTTCCTTAGCTTTTAACCTTCCAAAGAGGACCAGTGATGGCAGCACAAAGCGAGTCTCCACCCTGTGCTTCCTAACTTCTCAGAGCAGCAGAGTCTTGACTCTGGTTCTACTTGGCACCACTCAAGCAATTAAAAATATATCGCTGGGGACCTCAGTGTGGACATTCCAAAGAGAACGTGACCAGGACACCAGGGCAGCTAAGTCATCAAAGCCACCCATCGTATAAGAATTTATAACCACATCCAAACAAAACTCCAGTTTCTATGCAGTGACACGAAGATGGACATGCCAGGAAAGGACACTAAAGACGCTGCTTCCATTCTCTGCAGGCTTCTGGAACAAAGTACAATGACAGAAACATTCACAGGGCCTCAGCAACCCTCCATTTCCTATTCCCAATCCCCAACCCCACCCCAATACTGAATCTGCACAGAAAGCAACAGACATGTCTTTTCAATGTTACATTTCATTCAAATAGATCTGTAATCTCACAGTGATGAGAGGAGAAAGTCAGGCCTTTAATAATTATAATAAAAAAATAATAAAAAAGCTTACAAACAGCAATGCAACATTTCCCACCCCCCTCAAAGTGATGGATTAACAGCTGGCAGAGGATGCAATGTCTCAGAATTAAAAAATAAAAACAAAAACCCAAAACAAGCCAACCCCTGTCAATGGTGTCAAACAACCGCACTGTTAATGACTTTCTGTAAGTAACCAGAACCAGCAGTCGTGTGTCAACTGCTTGCGGAGAACATCACGGACCTCCTTGGCTTCTGATAGTGTTTTCTTTAAGGTAAAATAAAATAGGACACAAAATTGTACATAAATGCCAATGTCTACACTCCATAAACGCGATGCAGCTGCAGCACGGCGACACAGCCACTGACCACAAAGTGAAAGGCCGGTTGCACTTCTTCTTGCCTCTTCCCTGGACACAAAATTTTGGCCCATGGTGCCCAGTCCTGCAGGCTATCAGCAGGCAAAGGGAAGCTGCCTCAACACAAGCATCATCCAGGCTGACCAGGAGAAGGCAGGTGGCTGTGCCTGGAGCCAGCCCCATGTGGAGGCACTGGCTGGTCTGCTGGCTCTGGCTCTCAAGTGCTGTCCTCTCGTACTCTGTACAATTCCTTGTTTTCAAGGTTCAGTTCCAAGACTTCTAGACTCAGGTGTGGAGTCATGTCCAGGTGAAGGTCATCAAGCTGTTGTGATGGCATTTAAGTCCTTCATTAGTCCTTCCAGGTGGGCCATCTCTTTGGTCAGCTCATCTGGTTCATAGCTCTACAGAAGGGAGAACACCATTACTGGGAATGATCTAAGGAGCTGTCCAGGAAGGACAGCCCAGAGTACCAAGTGACCTGGCCAAAACTGTCCTGGGAAGCTGGCCTAGTGAAACCAAGGAGGGCTTCACGAAGTCCAAAGTAGCAGGATGTACTCAAAGCCACTAAGACAGACAGCATCTCTTGACAATTCAGAATGCCTTTCTCCTGACAGACACACACTCCTCAGCCCACAATAACCTCACAAGGCAGAGGCTTCTCTTTTCTAGATCTCTGTCAGAGCGATACAGTTTGTGTGCCCTGCATCTCTGAGTTTAAGCCTCCTCTTTAGAGAGCCCCATATCTGGAAAGGCAGACATGTTTATTAGGATTTGAAAACAATTTTAGGCACTTCCTCTTCCAGCATCCTCCTCAAAAAAGGCAGAGTGGCGCTCAAGGGTAAAAGAACATGTGTGTATTCACAGTACCAGGAAGAAACCACATAGAAGACACAGAAATGAGAGGGAGGCTGTGTTAACTGTGATGTGATGATAAGGCACTTTGAGACTTATCAGAGTAGGTCTGAAGTCAAACCAAACCCACAGCACATTCCCACATGACGTGGAGATGTTCCACGGACACCTATTCAATGAGCGATTAACTCTTTACACTTATGGGTGGCAAAGACCTGAGTCCACACAAAAGTACAGTCAGCCAACACCACGCAAGCAGCCCCCTTGGGACATCCTGGCTAAGCTGAGGGCCCCATGAACTTACACTCTCAGAGTCTTCCAGCATCCTGGTGGTCTCCTGTACTTCAGGGGCACTGGGAACAACCACTGGCATAGGAGGCCGGCTCCTTCCTAAAGTCCCGATGGAGGCTGTTTTCACTGAGTGAATGTGATGGTTCAGAGCTGAAGGGCAAAGGAAATTTGTTAGGTTGTGGCTGAGGCTGTTACCCCCACCCCCCAGACTTTAGTAGCCTGCCAGCAGCTGGAATGCTGTCTCAATGTGAGGGGAGCATACAGGCCCATACAGGGATCCTCCTCTGAAAAGTTATTGGAGCACGATGGAAGGAGGAAGGCAACAGGGTATCCAAGAGACCAGAGAAAACATCCCATTGCCTTTAGAATTAGTATCTTCACCCAATGCTTCTCAAAGTATGGTGGCCACAGACTCCTCACAGAATGCCAGGGAGTCAAAGCTTATTCATTATGACACTTAAGGTAACACCTGACTTTTTTTTTTACTGTGCTTTAGTTGTACTGAGGGTACAAAGCAACATGGGCAAAATTGTTAGAGCCTTAGCCACGAAGGCAGTAGCAATAAGCTGAACTTATCCAGGGGTATGCTCTTATATTTAAAAAATCCAGTTTATCACCCTTAATGGAGCAGTAAAACTGATGTGTTTATTATTAAATCTTAACTCTCAACTACATGCCTATTAATGCTGTGTGTAACCAAATGCAAGTGTCTCTGCTGTATACCACATATGGAATCATCTTCAAGAATGGCGCCATGATAGACTGACCTGCCAGTTGAGGGTCTATCATGTAACCACAAAACATTTACTTTAAAGATGACTGACAAATTGGGTCATTCACACATTTTCTAGAAATGGAAATAAGTGAGCTGTGAACTTAAGGAAAATGACAGATACTGCCCACGTAATTTAGTGAAAATTACCATTCTGAAAAACTTCTGTCATCTGACTGGGAGAGCTTCTTATATACAATGATACGTGAATATTTGGAGGATTTTCTTAAGTTAGTGAATCAAAATCTTCCAAATGTCCAATGTGTTGTTTCAGTGTTATACATCCAAAAAAATCTAGATCAACGTAATCTAGTGGGTCAGCATGTGTAGAGTCCATGGGCAGATACAGAGTCACACTATAAACCAATATTTAAGAAGCTACAATATGTCAGTTCTCCCACTGTATCATAAAAGAATACCCAGACTGGGCTTGGTGGCATATGTCTGACATCTCAACACTGAGACAGGAGGATTAAGAACTCTAGAGCAATCTGAGCAGCACAGAAGTCTCTCTTATCAAAAAAGGATGTCCATAAATATCTGAAAGGCACATTGTTGTCTGCTAACTCTGTATCTGTGAAGGCAAATTTTTAACAACCAAAACAACTGATTACAGTAGACTGAATGCAGGAGCACATAGGAGAATCTAACTGTTTTCCATCAAATCAGACACAAGGTAAGAGAAACTGCCAGCCAATGATAACAGCTCACCCCCCTCCCCCCAAAAAAGTGTTATTAAGGTGGAGGTGGCACATGCCTTTAATCCCAGCACCTGGGAGGCAGAGGCAGGTGGATCTCTATGAGTTCGAGGCCAGCCTGGTCTATAAAGTGAGTCTAGGACAATAAAGGCTACACAGAGAAACCCTGCCTTGAAAAACCAAAAAAAAAACCCCCCAAAAAAACCAAAAAAACCCAAGAGAAGTTATTATTTTTTAAATGAATTAATTCAATACTAAGAAATTTCTTTTTAGTTCCTGATATATACTGACATGCTCCATATGCAGAAACAAGATTGCTTTGGGATTCTTAGATTAGTCCCTCCATTCTTAGTTTTGGGAGTGTTCCTGATCTGTCTTTGGACTAATACTCATCTCTGTAGTTTTTAGGATTTGAAGAGGCATTGAAACTAACAAATTTGAGAACCACAGCCTTATTCTGAAACAAACCATAATAAGCGACGGCTAGAGTCTTCACTGAGCTGTGAAGCAGGATGGCTGAGCATCCCTACCTTGAGGCTCCTGGTTTTGAGTCCTGGCCTCCCCGGCCCTTCTTTAGTCTGTAGTGTCTTTTAAAGTGAGGTGATTCCAGGGCCTAGACTGACCAGCTCTGCTGCCTAACCTATGATACTGGATTTCAATACCAGCAACTCCACATGGAGAACACAGTCCAAAAGTTTAGTCCCTGCTCACTACATTATGCTGCGGCTTATATACATTCCCCTGAAAGGGGACATGACACACAGATTCTCTGAGCTGCTAGGAAAATCTTGGAGGAAATTTACTTTGTTCTTCTTAAGAGCAAGTTCTAGAACAGCTAGAACTACACAGAGAAACTCTGCTTCAAAAAAGGTGTGTGTGCATGTGTGTGGGGAAATGGGAGGAGATATGTCTATCCCAAACCTGAGCCAAAAGGCCCTTCGAGCAATGCTGCTCTCCTCACTCACCTTGCTGGGACAGTAATGGTGTGCTTGGCAGTGCAGGATCATAGATAGGAGGTCCCGGGGGCGGGATTGCTGGCACAGCAAAGCTCTTCAATGGGTGGGAAGGGCGAACATGGGCTGTAGGAAGGCTCTGGCCCGAGTCTTCCTCTTGGGAGCTGGCCAAGTAAGAAGAACTAGTAGCACCTTCAGGATCCTGATGATCAGTGCAGCACGTTTGAGACGAGGAGGCGGGCATGGTGTCCGTGCTGGGGGTATTTCGAACAGATTCTATAATAGGAAAGCCTAAATGTTAGTATTTCTTTACTATTAAAGGATGTGGTTTTGGCTATTTCTACGGGTTTCCTAAGCTTGCTCAATAAGCATTTGAGGAGATCAGTGCTAGTTCAAAGACACATGGATCAGGACCACTGCCAAGGCTAAGAGTGGATGGACCCATCTAAGAATCCCAAAGCCATCTTGTTTCAACGAGTTGTTTCTTTTTTTTCTCTCACTTACATACTTAGGTAATTGTTAAGTTTGTAGATTTCAAGTATTAGTTATGGAGTTCTTATGAAGAGTCCTAAGGCTAGTATATACATTTTCCAAGCTTGATTCACTGATTACTCTTAGAAACTGACCTTTTCATAGACAACCAGGTCTAGTAATAAGAGGCTGGATAATACCCACCAGGAATGGGCTCTGTCAGCAAGGCTTGGTGGTAACTGCAGGCGAGGAAATGCTCAGCCTCTGCATGGCCATCACCAATGGGAATGGCTTTGGCCTCACAGTTGCCTAGGGGGTTGGCACACAGCTGGAGACTGTGTCAAACAAATGATGCTTTTATCCCAAGGCACAAGGAAAGGGTTAGCCCAGAGAACAAGGCGACAGTCTCAGAAAAGTACAAACAGGAAGAAGTGTCCTAAAGGCAGCAGAGTGGGGCAGGAGAAGCACCAGCCCTGGAGTCAGGCGGTCCTATAATCGGAGTATACTAGATGAGTGAAGCTGGCAAAGTCACTGAATCTCTGAGTCTTAATTTCTTCATCTATAAAACGTGGAGACAAACACAAAATCCACGGAGTGTTAACTGAGATGTGTATAAGGGAATTTGAACACCTGTACAACAGAGAGGTTCTTTTCATAGACAACTGAGTGCTCATTCCCTAAGCACGTCACCTTTATTCCTCGGAGTATCTGGGAGGCATGGAAGGTTAAATACGCAGGCCATCCACACACAGGCCCAATAGAGCAGAGTCTGAATCCCTGCTCTGACGCCCAGGCTGGGGGTCTGAAGCCCTAACATACTTCCTGCCTTTCTGCACCTGATGCCACTTGTCTCCCGCTACAAAGCAGAAGCAGCAATGACAGGGACTGAGTGGTTTCCATACAGTGTGACCAGTATAGACCATCATCTCACCCAGAAAGGAGACAGGAGACCAGCCTGGGCAACAGGCTGCAGCAGGCAGTCTGAAAGCCTTTTCTGACTTTTCTGAGTTCTCAGCCTTAGAGTAACACATAAGCCATCTACAGAATTTAGCCTACTTCCCTGCCTTAGTGAAAAAGCATCAATCTGTTCCCTTGGGCTCTCAGGAGACAGGACAAACCACCTCTACAACTTACAAGCTCTTGGGTCCTAGGGATGAGGATGAATGCACATGTGCCGCCCCTCCCCCTTCCCCAAGTGGGCTATAACAATCTCCCAGGTTGAGACACTTCTCATGCTCTAAAGGCCATGTTGGGAATGCCACTTGTCAGCTTGCTCAAGCCAGCCATCACCGTATGTGATCCAGGCCCAGGTAGAAGCTGGCTAGGAAGAGAAATAAGAGGCTGTGAGAGAGAAATGAGTCTAAGTCCTGACCATTTAGCCAGGTAATAGCCAATATGGTAGGTCAACTCTGTACAAAGGCCTAACTGCCTCAATGGTTTTTTACAAGAAGTTGTAGGAAAGTGAAAAGAGAAAGCTCAGTTGCTTGCCAAAGTCCTAGCTACTGCCACAGACTAGGGTTGCCTTGTATGCTCGGGGGGTATCAGAACACTGCCTTCTCCAAGGAAGACGCTCCTCATTATCGCACACTAAGCTCTAACTAGAACACTAGACTCAGCATAAAATTCCTGCTTTGGTGAGGGGCCTAATTTCCTAATTTCAGAGTTGTTTAAAATGCACAAAGTTCACAATGGTTAAACAGAAAGTGCTCTTCCCATGGCAAGCAGTGGTAAATGCCCTTAGAGCAGAGACTACTTGGCCAGGCTCCAGTTCTTTATTGCCTCCACACCCAAGGCTATGAAAAGAGCAGTCTAGGCTCTACAAATATATCGGGGAAATACAAAGCAGGACAATTTATATCACTTCTATATACTGGCTCTATTTTTTTTTTTCTTGTTTTTCGAGACAGGGTTTCTCTGTGTAGCCTTGGCTGTCCTGGACTCCCTTTGTAGACCAGGCTGGCCTCGAACTCACAACGATCCGCCTGCCTCTGCCTCCCGAGTGCTGGGATTAAAGGCATGTGCCACCACGCCCGGCTTGGCTCTATTTTTATAAAAGATCTCTAATAAATCTATCACTTTATCCTCTCTGGGCATCAAAGTAAGGACTATATTAGCAATGTAGCCTCTCCCCTTCTTCACTTTCTGTCTCAGCAAATACAGAAGAGGACTTTACCAACAATACGCTACTTGGATGAGAGCTGGGTGGGACCTTCCAGTCTTCTCTTTAACCCCAAAGCCTTTCCCAGTCCAGGATAAGGACGAGAGGGATGCTCAGAGTAGGAGAATTTGCCATACACTTACATAGTTTCTTACGTGAGCACTGTGTGGACGAATCCCTTAGCCTTCCATATGTTAAGTGTGGCTAGACACAAAACTGTCTTCCTAAGAGCAGGGCTGGATTGGGAAGTTGCATTCTGGCACTCACTGTTCTAAGATAAACTTTAGGTTCCCATGCAGTTGCCTGGAATAATTATCTATTCCTAAATGTAGATCTGAAACTTAAATTTTAGAGGTGATAGTATGAAGGTCAAATTCAGGCACGGGTTCAAGCACCACCACCCAAACCAGGTGACAGCACTGGCAGTGCGAAGCACTAAGAGCTATTAAATAGCCCCTTAGATAGCCCTGAAGGCTTTGACATTCATTTGGAATTCTGGATGTACTAATGACTGATCAAAACTTGAGGACAGGGAGATGTTAGTAGTGACTAACACTTTTAAATGTTAAGTTTAGAGGCTTTAAAAAAATGGAGCTCTCCAGAATTTTCCTCATTTCTCAGAACCTCCATCTGGTCTTCAACAGTAATAACTATTAATAGGCAAATTTCAAATGATGAAAAATCATTGGTGGTATATGTAGGATAATACTAGAATTTGCAGCTTAAAACTAGAAGGTTAAAACTAATCTGTAGTCAACGGGAAGCAACAGTTTGTTCTTTCTGCTCTCTCATCTTCATTCTTTTCTCCTTAAAACTGTCTGGTGAAGCTATGATTTCCAAATGAGGACATGTTTGTCTGGGAAAGCATTTGAGACACACTGAAGACTGTTATGCCACTTTCCTGTACTTTAGAGATGCCCTTAACCTTACCTAATGACTGCCCTGCATACATCCCCAACATTAGAGTGACTGAGACAAAGGCAACCACTGGTTTCTGAACGCCACTCTGAATACACTTCCCTTTCAAACTGTAGACTTAAAAAAAAAGTTGGAAAAGGAGACAAAGTTAAGGTGCAAGGCTTGTTACAAGAAGAGAAGCTTATGCAATCCAGGTTAATGCTGTCTGTTACTAAAATGACACCTTGCACTGAAGTCTTAAATTTAGGGAGAAAAGTGCAGTAGATTTTACAGAAACAAATTTGAATCCATCACAGAAATGCTATGATAAACAAGTAACATTGAAACTTTCTAAATAGGGCAAGTCCTTCCCCATTTCCACCTGCCAACGCTTGGAATGCTTTCAACATCTGGGCTTGAGCCTCATCTCTCACCTGTGGAATTGGCCCTGTCTGAAAGGGAGATGGATGTGCCCACGGGCCATGGGCTGCTTGGGTGGTGGAGATGGCTGCGGGCTGGAGAAGCGAGGCTGCTGGAGTGGAAATGACGGTGAGGGTTATCGAGGGAATGGATGGGATGGGCACTAACCACAGCTGTGAATGAACACAAGACAGAGAGATGCTTAACACGCGTGCACAGACACACACAAGAGTCACCCTTCCCACCACCCACTTAACCCAATCTTTTCTTTGGCTTTTTGGTGGCAGATAGCTGGACAATCAGCCATTAATTTTATATTTGGCTTAACAAATGAACACACTTTTAGGCATATTCTACATCTATACATAGTAAGGAAGTCTGTTGACTATATTCTGTTAACAGTGGTAATTTTTCATGGAGCACCAGTCAGAATTAAGGGAGTATTTTTCTTTGGCTTACCTACATTTCTGAATTCTTCTATTATAAACATTAATCACATGAATTATTACAATGTCTATTTGAGTGTGTCAAAAATATAAATCCACAAGCAAATGATCCTTCTATTATTTTTTCTACCCTGCTAAAGGGACATTAGTATGTCCCTGCTAAGGGACATTAGATTGCTTTGAGATATTCTCAATGGGTATTGATAAACAAGTAGCTGCTTGATCAGTTTTGATATCTTTTTTAAAGATTTATTTATTAATTTATTATTATTATTATATATACAGTGCTCTGCCTGCATGACAGAAGAGGTTATTATATCACATTATAGACAGTTGTGAGCCACCATGTGGTTGCTGGGAATTGAACTCATGACCTCTGGAAGAGCAGTCAGTGCTCTTCTCTCCAGCCCCTGGCCCCCGTGCCCAGTTTTGATATCTTGAAAGAAATATAAACATTTTTTAACCCTCACATTCCAATCTAGGAATGAAAGTATGAACTACAGTAGCACTGCACCATTTGTTAATGTGCTCAGCCACACCCATTAGCATTTTAAGCTATAAATGACATTTCCAAATTCCTTTTCTAACTAAGGATTCAATTTAAGTAAAGAATACAAAGTTCTGTGTAGATTCCACATGTAACTTCCTATGAAGTCTCGTTAATGAAGCTTCCTGTTTAACCTAAGATATAAACAGAAAAAAAACCCAAGCCACCTAGAGTCAGGAAACACAGTCTTCTTGGGTATTCCTTAGGCCACCTGAAGGACAGTGCTTATGATCAAGATAACTAGCTGCCCAGTTAGGCAAACATGTGGGGAGGGTAGACGAGGCGCACAGGGATTCCTGCCCTCCCCAGCCCTCTTTAAAAGCAACATTTTCATAAAACTTTAATAGTCAAACTAAATCAGCTTGTTGGAGCCCATTAAAATATCTTCTTTTGTGTGGGATCTCCATAGATCTCTGTGGGGCTATCAGCATCACCTTGGGAAGAGAAACCCCAGACCACGAAATAGCTGCTTTCTTCTGCAGCTGCTGTGAGGGACCAGAAGCTCTAGCAGGCCCTCGGGAATACAGTACAGCTAGAAAAGTTGGCTGAGAAGAGTGGTCAGTTAGTCTCAGATCAAAATCTCCCCTGGGGCAAGTGAAGCAGTTTTCAGAGTAAACGCTTCAAAATCAGTGTTTTTCAAAATTCAGGCTGGGGTGAGGGAGTAAAATTGAACCTTACCTAGGAAGTGCAATTTGAAAGCATTCTGAGGACAGATGGTGAAAAAAACAAAACAAAACAAAACAGAATGGATTTTTTTTTCTTTTAAAAGTTATTTCAAGTGTTTCCAAATGAATCAAGTAAGTAAGTAAGTGAATGTTTTAGTGTAGAATGACGTTGGCTGAATCTGAACTTGATGGGTCTGTGCAGGGTTTGGATCTGACCTCGTCCTGATGCCAGCAAGCCCATGCAGCTCTGCTTAGCCTTTTCAGATCTAGGTGTGCGGATGCCAGGTGCATGGCTCCAACTTGATCCCATGACCCAGAGCTCAAGGAATTCAAACTTGTTAAAAAAAAAAAAAAAAAAAAGGCCTGGTAGGTAGGTTTCAAAAAGGATCTCTCAAAGCCCTGTATGTATCCAGACACCTGGGTTCAGATTCTTGAATGAAAGATTCTAGCACTTACTCAACTCTTTGGACACAAATTACATAGTGCTGTATATTCACACACATTCCTTTCTCACCAAAAATAAAACCAACCAACCAACCAACCAAAAACAAAAAAAGAGAGAAATTAATGATTTCAAATGGAATTGCATCTCTTTCCCTTGACATATCTTATGCATATTTTATTTATTATAATTTATTCACATAACATCCCGATTGTTATCCCCGTGCTCTTATCTTCCCATTCCTACCCTCCCTCCATCTTCTGCCCTTGACATATTTAATAAATGTCAAGGAAGAGTTCAATTTTTTTTAAATCTTAGAAATAAGCCCGTTTAGGCAGGAACAGGGATCTCAGAACCTGCAAATTACCATCTTCTTAGAAGTAAGAATCAAAACAAAACAAGTGAAATAGATTAATTTGTTCTTTTTTGTTTTTAAACTGGGAGCACCCACATAAAGAACCTATTAAAATAGAGAAAATATGTCTTTTTCCCTGTATGCTTCCAAATTTAAGCCATTCTTTCTGTTATGGACATTAAGCTTAAGTTACTTTGTACAATAATTGTCTAGTTTTTAAAGAAACAGAGGCATATTCTTTCAGAACTGATCTAGCTTTACAATCTAGTGTCTTCTCTGACTGTACACTGTGAGGCATGTGTGCGTGAGGGAGGACGTATGTGCACACTTGGAGATTCCATTCAAAGTGTGGATGAGAGCTTTCCAAATAGACTCCACAGCACCAGTTTCTGTGTGTAACACCCAGAGCTATTTAGTCTCATCATTTGTTGGCAGAGATGTGGCTAAGCACTCTCTAACTGAAAGATCCATAGTGCCAACTAGTCTGAAAGCCCTTTCTATCTTGAAACAGAAGCAAGGGAAAGGACACAGGTCTGACTGACTACCCAGGCTGCCCTTGAACTCAATTTTGACTTAGTCTCCCAAGATAGGTATTTAAAACCATGCTTAACACTTTTTGGTTTTTTAAAAAAAGATTAATTTTATTATTTTAAGCTTTATGTGTATGTATGTGGATTTGTGCAAATAAGTGAGATGTTCATAGAGGCTATAGGTAAAAGATCCCCCTGAAGTTGGAATTACAGGTGGTTGTGAGCTACCTGACGTAAGTGTTGTGAACTGAACTTGGATCCTCTGCTCTAAAAAAAAATATATCATATATATCACATATATATCATATATCACATATTTTTCATATATACTTGACAAAATGAAGCATGGTCAATAGTGAAAATGTTTTTAAAAACACCATACTGCAAATTTGAAACAACTTTATAAAATCTACTAATTAAAAAAGTTAAAATCCTTTAGATGCTTGTCATGTGCTGGAGGCCTGCAGCATGTGTATGACATTTGGAAAGCTCACTCACAGTCTGGAGAGACGCTTCCTGTCTTTCCTGTGGACATGCTGTGTGCATTCAGGGAGAACACACACTTTCCTACTCCTGGGAGAATACAGAAATTAGTTTTTAAAAAATTATCTTGTGTGTGTGTAGATATATGTGTGCCACAGAGTGCATGTGCCACTGTGCAGGTGGAGAGGTCAGAGGACAATTCTTGGGAGTTTTTCCCTCACTACCTCACGGGAAGTAGAGAACCAACTGAGGTTCTCAGGCCTGCATGTAAGCACATTTCTAGAGCCATCTTGCTAGCTGGAAAGTTAGCTAGCTGGGAATCTATCTATAACTTTAAAATGTTAACTCTCAAGAATATTTAATTTTTATTTTTATGTGCATGGGTGTTCTGCTCATATGTATGCCTGTGTACCATGTATATGGCTGGTGTGTGTGGAGGCAGAAGAGGTGTCTGGTTCCCTTGAAACTGGAGTTACAGATAGTTGTGTGACACTATGATGGTATTAGGAATTGAACCTGGGTCTTCTGGAAGAGTAGCCAGTGTTCTTAAGCACTGAGCCACCTCTCTAGCTCAAGAATAACATTTATGATGAAATACAGCAATGCTTTGGTATTTCTTCCTCTAAAGTGCCACAATATTGGCAGCTGGTCTTTGTCTTGGAATCAAGAGAAGTTAAAGAGACTGCTCAGAGATGTTTCCCACCATGACATGAAAGACTGGTAGTACTTCGGGAAAGAGAAACTTTTACTTACGCTGAGGTGGCTGAGAGTCAAAGGGCATCATCATTTTTGGTCTCATTCCCCTCCTTCCAGCCAGTGTAGACATGCTGTCCTCTGACTCATGCCCTAGATGTAAAGTATGGAGGTTAGTAGCAAGGGTATGCCCTAGGCCTCTGAGCAGCCTCAACAGTAACACATTTCCATCGGAGGGTTTGGAATTCACAAACAATGCACCAGGGCAAGGCATTTACATTTAGAGCACCATGGAAATTCCTGCTGAGATTCAAAGAGGCTGGCATGATGGTGCACACTGTACTTCAGTGAGATGTGTGTAGAAGCTTCTGTATCACAAAGGTTCTGAACTCTATTGTGATAGCTGGTGTCCAATGGAAAAGACACAATCCAATGCACACGCATGAATCAGGTGGCTCATATGCTTGACTGAAGCTTGGTGACAGACTTAAAAAGATCCAGAAGGCTGTTTCTAAATGATACATAACCTCTCCCCTTCTTTAACAACTAGCTATTGCTCATCAAATTCTGAAGGAAAAAAAAAAATCCCAAGAGACACATTTCTTTAGAACTAACCTCTTACTAAATTAGCAAATTCAGGTAACCTTACAAAGTGTAAATGGTACCTCTGTATGAATTCCGCCTTTGATGGATATTACTATCCATGGAATTGTCAACTGGTGTAATATCTTGAGAGTTTCGAGGGATCGGAGTATCAGTCATGACAGGGTTTGGATCTGGAGACTTGTCAATAGGCTTCAACTCCAGCCTCTCATGATGGATCCAAAGGTCTGGAGGCTTCACATCTTTGCAATTGCCCTTGTACTTATGGGAGCCATTCGCTGATTTGCAGGCAGCTCGTTTCCTAGGCACAGAATTAAGACTAGTTTTAAAAATGTACTTCTTTTGAACATATTTGTCAAAACACTGTGATTAAAATTGATTTTCTGCTAGGCATTTTGGCATTGGCCTAAAATCCCAACTACTTGGAAGGAAGAGGCAAAGATAAAATAGTCAAGACCTGTCTAGGTTACAGAGGTGTTCAAGACCAGCCTATCCAACTTACCAAGATTTACTCTCAAAATAAGAAGTTGAAAAAGAACTGGAAATGTAGCTGAGTAGCAGAGTCTTTGTCTAGCATATGTGAAGTTCTAAATGCAATCCCCAATTAAAACAAAACTACTCCAACCCAAAATAAAACAGTAATAAACCCTGTCCTTCTGATGCTTTAAACAAAGGCAGAAATGGAAACAAACAGGCATCAAGAAGAAATATCAGAGACAAAAGGTTTATTTCTTGAAATAGTACATTTGTTTTTGCTTTGTTCATATATTATTTGGATACTATGCCAGAATATATTTGAATAGTGTCTTTTTTATATTAGGAAATTGAGATAGCATTTAAAAATAAAAGCTCGTCGGTTGTGGTGGCGCACACCAGTAGGATTTGCTGAAGGAGGTGGAGGCAGGAAGATCATGAGTTAAAAAAGTTCTAAAGTGGAAGGTTCCTCTACAAGTTTCCACTAGCTGAGAAAGGATAGTAAGAAGTAAAAATACAACAATGAGAAAAGGTAAAAATCTATGGCTAACAGAGAAGGATTTTCTAGGAAGCCCACTAGGATTATCAAATATGAGGAGTTAAGAATAAAGTAACACCCTCCATTTGCTGTAGTTTCTTCCTTTAATCAATTCACTCCCTTTCCCATTCAGTAACCATGGGTTAGGCATTTTGCTTCTATCACATTCTGTGCTACACTGATGTGTCCTCAGCACTTTTGGTCAAGTGAGGAAAATGACACTGAACTATTTTTAAATGCTCTGAGCTTATGGAAATGCCCCATGTGTTAACCTTAATAGCTGGAGCTCAGGTAGGCAGGAAAAATGTGGAGAGGTGGCTTTTATGCTGAGACGTAATGGGGATAGCACGTGCATCCCAGGTGGTGGAATGTGGGGCAGCAGCAGCCTTGTATACTAGAAGAATCCTGCAGAGCCCTGAGTGGTGAGAGCCTGAGCCATGAAGAGAACGTTGAGAGACAGTGCTCTGAAGGCAGACAAGAACCAGATCATAAAGCACCCAGATCATATAGCAGTTCTAAGAATGCGAACTTCCCTCTATAAGAAATGAGAAATAATTTAATGGTTTTAAGCAAGAGAGTAAAAAGGTCAACTTGAGTTAAAACTTTACCCCCACCATCTTGTGAAGAACGGATCTGAGAAGCAGAGAACTGGAGGGTGTCCACTAATGCTGGTCTGTGATAGTGGAATGGAAGAGGTAGATTTGAAAGGCATATTTAGGAAGCAAAAATACTAGGACCTAGTGAGGGAATGAACACAAACTGGGTGGAGGTAAAGAAAAGAAAGAAGTAAATGGTGAGGCCAAGGCTTCTGGCTCCAGCCACTGCCTTACACTGGGAATAGTGGACTAGAAACAGTTTTCCTGAAAATACTATGAATTGGTTTGGGCATGTGTGTATTAGCTATTTTTCTCGTTGCTAAAACAAGCTATCTGATGTGAAGCAATTTAAGGAAGGAAAGAAGGGCTTATTCTGGCTTACAGTTTGAGGGAATACATTCCATCATGGCCAGAAAGCATGGCAGCAGGTTACTGGTCACACTGCACCTGTAGTCAGGAAGTAGAGATTGCACAGGGATTGGGACTGGGCTATAAAATCTCAAGGCTACAGGCTAACCCCAAGGGAACACTTCCTTCAACAAGGATCCATATCCCAAAGGTTCCACAGCCTTCTTGATACAGCCACTAGCTGCGGACTAAGTATCCACACACAGGAGCCTATAAAAGTGGGCATGTTGCACGTCTAAGCTCCATGCTGAGTTTAAAGAAGAAATGTGAAAGAAGCAACAGGGTATGTATGTCTGATTCTCAGAAGAAAGAGGCCGGCTGGAAATGGAAATATAGTTTCTGGGAAGCACACAGTAAATGAAACCACAGAGGTGCATGAGATCACACGGAAGAGACTGGAGAAGACAGGAGGTCCTGAGGCCAGCCCTGAGGAACGTGAGTAATCCAATGAAAGCAACTGTGGTGACATAGTTGAGACAGAAAATACATTAGAAAGGACTAAAGCTTGATCATACAGTGAAGAAAAAAAAAAAAAAAAAAAAAAAGACCCCAGGCTCGTATAAGTACAGTGGACTCTCACACCTGTGGGTTTCATAGTCTCAGATTCAGCCAACTTCAGATTGAAAATGCTTTGCTTTTAAACTTCACTGAATGTGCTAAGTTTTCACTATTCTGGAAGCAATACAGTGTAAAAGTCATATGTACACCAATTACTTGGTTACTCCATATGATCACTATGGAGATACTCTCACAAACTAAAATGGCTGTGCTGCCTCGGGCGATGCAGTCTCGCAGGGTTTGCCACTGCATGCGTGCTGTCAGTTCAAATCGAGCATTCCTAACCTGAAAACCATCAGGCATGCGGCACACACCTATGATCCCAGCAGTTTGGAGGCTGAGGAATAAGTGTTAATGGCTCTGAGGAAAGCTTGCTGCGAAACCTTGCCTCAAAATACGAAACAATTATTCAGAAAATTTTGGTTGGATGGTGATACGATGAGGTAGCTCTCATCTGCTACAGTTTGGATGTGGTTTGTTCTCCCCAAATTATGTCCTGGGAACTTGGTCCTCATTACTGGTAATAAGAGTTAATAGAATATTTAAGAGATGGAGCCTAGCGGGAAAGAATTAAGTCAATGGGGCATCGCCTTGGAGGAGACTAAGTAGTTCTCACAGGACTCGACTAGTTCCTAAAGAACACGCTGCGTAACGAAGCCTGGAACTCATTCCTGGCATCTTCTTTTGTGCATGTCTCTTCTCCTTTCTGTTTTCTCTGCTCTCCTGTGGCACAGAACCTCCACCAGCACATCAGAATCATGCTGTTTGGACCCTTCAGCCACCAGGACATTAAAACAAATAAACCTCTTTACAAAGTGCCTACCCTTGGGTATTATGATGCAGAAACAAAAGCACAATAATATATCATCTGAGAGCTTCTATCTTCGAGAAGCAGAATCCTGGGTCACCTGTCAAGAGTTCTGGAAGCTAAAGAGAGTGTGTTGAGAAACAAGCGCCTCAACTCTAAATTCCTTATTGATGCTGTAACTGCCAACAGGAGGTACTTCAAGTATTCGACAGGATGAAAATGAGTAAGAAAGGCTCACTTATATTTTTCAGTGGCTGACAGAACACCCAGAAGCACCTTAGGGGAAAGGATGGGGGCAGCATGTGAAGATTTGATGCAATTATTTTAAACAAAGGGACCCAAAGCTGTTGGACTTGCAGATCCAAATACAGAACAGAGAACCTATTTTCCTAGTTTCAATCTGAAACACTCTTATTTTTACTTACTTTGAGTTTTAACTCCTAGAATACCATGGAACTCTTCGTCCTGTGTGTGTATGTGTGTTCATTTTGCTTTTTAGATACTACTAAAGATACCAAGAATACTAACATTAGCTACAAGAGTAAGTTCTTATAGATACATAAATGAAACAAAAAACACAAAAACCTACAGAAATATTCTAAAAAAGCTGTCTTTCAGGTGCTTAAGAAAAAGTTTTCCATAATCTAAACCAGACAGAGGAATAAATAAAGGGAGCCTCTTTCTCTTAGAAAAGGGATGCAATATAAACTACAGAAAGCTATTTGAGAAGAGAGATTTAAAATACAACATGACTTATTTGATATAAAGTCATTCGAATAGAGCAGTTACAGGGTAGCTTATTACCTGCCCTATGCCCTATGTATTGAAAACAAATACCTTCTGGACACAGTGGCATATGCTTTTAATCCTAGCACCAGAGGCAGAAACAGGTTGACCTCTGTAAGTTTAAAGAGAACCTGTGTTATAATATTTATATTAGGCTAATAGTTTTCTCCCACCTTCTAGGTGTGCTTGCTGTGTACATGTACAGATGTACTTTCTGACTTTTGTGGTAAAATATTTAAGTAGAATTTTTTTCTTTATTCCATTAAGTGTTCTATTTTTATCAACTCAAAGTTTTACTTCTCATTTTTTTTCATGCATGCATACACGTGTGTGTGTGGTTGTGTAGACATGTGTGTAAGTATGTATGGAGTCCAGAGACTGACATCTGGTGTCTTCCTCTATTACTCTACCTTGTATTTTTTTGAAACAAGGTCTATCATCACTAAATGCAGAGCTCCCAGACTAGTGAGGCTGGCCAGCCAATGAGCTTGAGGGGTCTATTTGTCGCCCCTTTTCCATTCCTCACTGCTAGAGTTAGAGATGCATGCTGCTGAGTGTGTTTTTACAAACAATCTCCTAGGCCCTCATATTTGTATTACAAGCACCTTACTCGCTGAACCATGTCCCCAGGCCTTACTTTTTAGTTTTTAAAATGTTTTCGTTGTTATTGCTGCTAAAAACTAAGACACAGGGCTGGAGAGATGGCTCAGAAATTAAGAGCATAAACTGCTCTTGCGGAGAAGCTGAATTTGCTCCCCTGCACTACGGTGGGCTGGCTCACAGCTACCTATAACTTCAGTTCCCATGGTCACTTACACCTACCTGTTACACACAACTACTACTAATAAACACTAGGACACAAACATGTATATTAACCTAAGCTGTCCAGAGTCAGATTTTGATGCCACTGTCTTTACATTCATATCTTGTCCAACTGGAAGGTCTTTGGGGGCAATAGTACATACGCTACTGTGTGATCTGCTATGATGGACAAAGCCCTCTAGAATCCTTTGAGGACCTGCACTCCTTAATTGGGTCTCCCTACTCAAAAATGTCTATGGTGGGATGTTTGGTTTATTTCCTTTCTTGAATAGATTTTTTTTTTTAAACTTATAAACAACATACCATGAACATTCCTGCTTGTAGCTGCAAACTTTTGGCTTGGTAAAGGGGAAGATGTTTTCAAACTTTTTATTTTTAATTATTCAATTAAGGTTTTTTTTGAGACAAGGTTACTCTGTGTAGCATTGGTTGTCCTAGACTCACTTTGTAGACCAGGCTGGCATTGAATCTCTGCCTCCCCGAGTGCTGGGATTACAGATGTCCGCCACTGTGCCTGGCTAACTTTTTAAAAATTGATTTTTATTTTTAATTATGTGTACACTTCTGCAGAGACCAGAAGAGGGTGTCAGATTCTCCTGAAGCTGGAGTTACAGGCAGCCATGAGCCACCCAAAGTAGGTGCTGGGAATAGAACTTGTGTCCACTACAAGAGTTGTACATATTCTTAACTGCTGAGCTGGCTTCTCAGCCCTATCAGTTTTCAAACTTTTTAAGGAGCTTGTTGAGGCTCACAAAAGCCTGAATTAAACACATTTCTTGGGGGATCTTTTCCTTCCTCTTCCCAGGTTTTCTTTTTCTCTTGCCTCTTCAACTTTGTGCTCGGTAGATGGTAGATGGCAGGAATATTTCAACTCTATTAAAATCTCATTGGACTTGTGATAACATGCGAGATTCCCCAAGACATTCTTGTGGGTGTGGGGGAAGGGCATTAGTGGCATGACTGCATTTAAAGTGGCTTTTCATGTACTTTATGTTTTTTAACTCTTTGTGTCACTCTAAAAACAGAGGCAACATATAAGAAGAAAAAACAAAAAGCATATATATGTACATATATACACACATACATACATAGCAAGTTTATAGGTTACATTTTAGAGATCCTTACTTCTTCTGGTGAGAGGTAGTGCGCCGGGTACAAAAGACAGCAATGATCACAACCACCACAATGGTGATGACACCAACAGAGACAATGATGACCAGCAGCATATTGCTATCTAGAGGAGAGGTTGGGCTCCCATGAGGGCTGTTGCTGCCTGAAAGGGAAAATGGTACAGAAATGGTAAATAGTTGGGTAATTTTAAAAAACTATTCAATCAGATCTATCAAGCCATTTCAAGGTATTTCATGTGAACTTCATACCAGGTATCTCAGTACTGCAAAAAGTTCTACTCAAGGAAACTACTTCTAGATTATAAGTTCCTAAGGATACGAGAGTCTGCCCTATATGCAGGGACTGGCACAGAGGTTTGCTCAAAAAATAGCATTCAATAAAACTTTCAAGTGTACTGACATCCTAGAGCTTTCTGAGCTTGAAGGTTTAGACACATTCTGATAAGTGTCTTGCCTCTCTAGTGTCTTGTGAGATGTGCAATTCATTTTAAAAACTCCCATGCTGGGCTGCAGAGATAGCACAGTAGATAAGATGTCTGTCTTGTAAACATAAAGAAGGATCCAGGCTCTATCCCCAGAAACCATGGGGGAAAAAAAAGCTGGGCATGGTGACACAAAACTGGGGAAATAAGGCTGGTGGAGCCGTGGAAGGCAGAACATGGAGCTCAGGGGTCCACCAGCCCTGCCGACATTGTTAGCTGCAGCACAATGAGAGATCCTGCCTTAAATGGACACACACATACACCCCCCCCCACAACTACCATTTCTGAATCCTTTGGGATTATATTTTATCTTTGCATTCAAAATCATAAAAAATATATATTCATATAAAGCAAAAAGTTTTCCTTAACATGTTGATGTCTGAGATTACAAAATCACTATTTGAAAAATAACCTTTTTAAAATATGCTTACAGACAATACAGAATCCGTTTTCTTATTCAACTTCACCAAGAAGTAGGTCTGTACATATGCATTCTTTTGACAATTATCTACTGAGTAGTTACTATGTACCAGTTATCTTAAATATTCACGATACAACAGTGAATATCAAAGATGTGAATGTTGGGGGTGGGAGATTGGCACAAACAATAACCAGATAAGAAATTATTAGTTAAGAATACTATGAAAAAGGGGGGGGGGGACTACAATGCAGAGGACTGTGTGGCTGACTTAGTAGTTGAAAAGCTTTTCTGAATCCAACGTGGCTACTGTTAAGCACTGCAGTGTAAATATCTGATATGCAACAGACTGAGAACCACTGCTCTACAGGGAGGGAACAGGAGTGGAAGGACCCTGGTGGGCTACACTTCTCACTGCCGTGTGAGGAATCAATGCAGAGCTGCATCACTGTTCAAAGTGCTGGGAATAGGTGACTGAGTGCTCAGCTAGGGATGGGACACCATCCGAATAAAATCCTGCCCCTCAACCCTAAATGCTCAGGAAAATCTATAGAAGAGGTATCCCTCACCCAGCACTAGGAATTTTGTTAGACTGTGTGGTGGCACAAGTCTTTAATATTGACATGTTGAAGACTGAATCAAGAAAAATGAAGTAAACTAAGTCCAGTTTGGGTGATCCAGTGAATTCCAGGCCCACACCTGGGATATAGAATGGGATCCTGTCTCAAAATTATTCAACTAATCAACCAGAAACAAAGTAGTTAAGAAGTGGGGTGTTGTGGAACAATTGTTATCAAGAAAGGCATGAGATGGGGCTAGAGAGACTGCTCAGTGCTGTGACCTGAGTCTGAATCCCCATGGTGGAGCACAACTATACCCTCAGTACTGCTCGGCAGGGACAGGCAGATCCCAGGGCTTGGCGGCCACCCAGTCAAGCTGATAAAAGGAGCACTAGGTTCCTAACCCACACCTTTTCTCATTGTGTGGGAATTCCTTCCAACAACACTGGATTATCTGACCTTCCAACTTTGATTCTATGATTTTATAGACATCTAAGTACAGTGCTAAATCTGAGGTTGATTTAGAATGGCTTAAAAGCTTATTCTTTTACATTTGGTTCAATCATTTTTATCCTTCATTTCTGAGAAAAGCTTAGTAGACAACTTAAAATTGTACATACTGACCTTCCATGAGATAAAATTTTTATATTTGGGAAAGACTACAGTACTCGAGCCAATAAAATACTGTTAACACCGCTCTCAACAGAAATGCTGAACTACTGGGCTGGATTCTTGTAAGGTGGGACAAGCCGGCAAACTGAAGGTTAGGGGAGCTGGGGACGAGAACACGTACTAGTGAAAGTATTTCTTTTCTGCATTCAACAGAAATAAGTTTCATTTACCTGGATTTAACTTCTTTCTTTTAAATTTTATTTATTTAACCACTTTACAGCTTGATCCCAGTCCCCTCTGGATTTAACTTTTAATGTATGAGTTGGGCAGAAGTTTTGTCTATGACAGAGTAAGAGGGGGTCACCAAAGGGGCTGTTAACACTTTTGCTTGAGAACATATCACAGGCATTTCTTTTTTTTTTTCCCTGTTTAGCATTTGTTTTTGTTTTTGTTTTTGTCTTTTTCATTATTTAATTAATTTATTCAGATTACATCTCAATTGTTATCCCGTTCCTTGTATTTCACCCAATTCCCCTGCCCTATGTCAGTGACCGAGGGGGACCTCTTCCCCCACTATATGATCATAGGCTACCAAGTCTCATCTTGGTGGCCTATTTATCCTTTCTCTGAGTGCCCCATCAAGGAGAAGCGGTCAAATATGGGGCACCAGAGTTATCACATGCATTTCTTTATGCCTGTCCTGACGTCACACCTTCTTAGCTCTCAATCAGCTCTTCACTGCTCTCAAACTAGTAACAGCAGACACTGAATAAACGGAAGTCTTAGTGTATCAGTTGTATCAGACATTTTATACATGTGATTTATAGAATAAAGTTCAGATTTCTTAGCCATCTAAGTATCTGTGCCTTTGTCAGGCTAGTTCTAACCTACCTGTACACCTGTCCTGTACCTCCAGGCAGCAGGACCCTACAGTGACCAGGTGCTGCTGCTATGCCTTTGCATGTACTGTTAGAGCTCTCCTGGAATGTCTGATGCCCATCTTGATGTTTAGCAATTTTTTTCTCTAAAGATTATTTTTATTTATGTGTATGTGTATGAATGTCCGTGTACAAGTGTGTGGGTGCCTGTGGAGGCCAGAGGAGGGCAATGGATCCCCTGGAACTAGTTACAGGCTGTTGTGACCACCCAACCTGAGTGATGGGAACTGAATTCCAATCTACCACATGGACAGAAAGTGCTCTGAACGGCTGAGCCATGTCTCCTGCTCCTGATTTTCTATGCGCCCTTTAGAACATGAGGTAGATAATATCTCTTTTATAAAGTGGTCCTATTTTTCTATCAGGTTTTTTTTTTAACTTCTCTTTCTCCTATAGTCTGCCACATAGTCTGAACCTTTAAAATGTATAAATGGATATATAAATTAAAGAAAAGAGAAAGGACTACTTTCTCAAAACCTTTATACTATACTGTCTATGGCCCAACATGCAAAAAAAAAAATGCATGAAGGAGAAATCTCTGAGCAAGGGTAATATAAAACTTCTTGAGGAGCTGGGAAGATGGCTCAGTGGTTAAGAGCACTGGCTGTTCTTCCAGAAGACCTAGATTCAATTTCCAGCACCCACATGGCAGCTCACAACTGTCTGTAACTCCAGTTCCAGGGGTTCTGACAATGTCAGACACACACCCAAGCAGGCAGATTACCAATGTACATAAATAAAAATAAATAAGTCATTTTAAAAAAGAGAAAACCAATTTATTTTTATTGAATGCATATGACCATTTTGCCTGCATATATGTCTGTGCATCATATTCATGTAGAGCCCAAGGAGGCCAGAAGAGGATGGCAGACCCCTTGGGGCTAGAGTTACAGACAGTTGCAAGCCACCATGTGGATGCTGGCAGTTGAACCCCAAGTACTTTACAAGAGAGCCTGTTCTCTTAACCATATCTCCAGCACCAAGAAGAAAGTATTAACAAGTTGAGGACACTGAGTTGGAAAACAGGAGAAAAGTAGAAAAATTTCCCCTAGAATTCCCAGACTGAAAGTAGTGCAGTAACGGAGATGCTGAGATTCTGAAGCAGTTGTCTGGCCTGTGCCAGGTGAGGGCTACTCCTACCAGAGGGCTAATCTTTCAAAGTCTAACTCTTTTCTAGAGGCAGGAGGAGAGAGTGTTTGTTAGGAATCAATCTTGTTTCCAGCTGGCTATGTGGAGAAGTAAGATTCTATGATTCAGCAACATTTTGCCACAAAAATGGCTAAAGCTAGATCTACTAAATAAAATGAACTACATTAACATGGCATAAACCAACACTGAAGTTATATAAAACATATTTAAAAAGTTTAAGCAGAACTGCATAATGTCCAGAGACAGAAAGCTGAAAAGCCTTAGAGAGGGCTTTACCACTCATTGGAGGTTTGTAGTCAGATCCTAGGTCTGGCAGTCGGCTTCCTTTTCCTGCGGATCCTAGGGCTGAAGCAGAAGAAATGATGTCAATAACAACCCAACATGTAGATGTGACAGTCCACCTCACAGCTAGTGGGTGTTTTCTAAAAACAAACATTTCAGTCTACTCTGTGAGAAAATGAAAACAATACAAACAATGGGAGAATACTTTCCATACCAAGGTAAACAGATACAGCTTTCAGTGCAAGACTGATGCCTGTGTCTCAAGGGCATAGCCAGACTACCAATCTGCTGTTCAGGAAGTGGGGAAACTCCTCACCCCAATTTCTCTAGCCTAGGAAACAATACTCAGGACATGTGTTAGAAGTAGATTATTTTATAACAAAAGGAACCAATGGAGTAAATGAGGCTGACGCTTGTACCAAACAATTGTACTCTCCAAAGGACTTGGTGATGCTGATCTGGCCTGCCAAGTGTCAGTATTGTTCTGGCTATTTTTTTTCAGATTATGAAGTTGCCTGGTCTAAGTACAAAGTTAACCTAAGCAAGAATAGGAAGGTAAGCAGAGGTTCAAACCAGATTCTCTCTTCCTTTTCTGTTACCTAAGCATTAAAAAACAGAAACAAAAGAAAACAAACCAAACCTTCCTTCTAGTTGCTTACAAAGGTCACTGCCATGTGATTTCATAGTCACAGGTTCAAATAAGTGAGGCCAGGCTTGGGGACTCCCCAGCAGCAGAATTCAAGAGACAGAAATACATGGCTTTTTGTTTTGTTTTTGTTTTATTATCTTTATTCTTGGTTTTCAGTTTCTTTCTTTATATTTATAGTAAAACTGCTTAGGGGAAGCCCTTCCTCCATAAAGATATTCCTCAATTCAAAGTTACTAGCCAGAAAGGAGCAGCAAGCTCTTGAAAAAAGGCCTGCAAGAATGAAAATAAGAGCTGCTCCTGACAGTTAACAGCACACAGTGCCTGAGAGTGCCCTTGAATACCAGCTGCACTACAGAGCAGTCCTTTTTCTCGTTTATGGAGGCAGAGCACATGGAGCTCTAGTAAACACTATGAGAGATATTTTCACACATAAAGCTTGACTAGAAATATATAAAGTAAATTTATTTCTGCAAAGCATTAGAGCTAATATTAATTCCTTTTTTTCTCTTATAAGCAAACATGTTTTAAAAGAAACCCAAATATAAGGTTGGGTAAATAGTTCATTTAATAGACTAAATCTAGAGGCTAAGTATGTTTGGTATGTTCTCAGAAGCCAAAACCTACACAAGAAGGAAACAAAAGCCCTTGACTCCTATGGTACAGTCTCAGGATTTCTAGGGCATATTCTAGGATTTAATTTCTGTTGTTCATACTTATTACTTTATCCTCTTACTTCTGAGGCTCATTTCTCCCAAGTGACACACACGACATGCGCATCAATATTCCAGTTATTCTTCATATGCTATTACCTCAGGCAAAATCTAATTAGCACAGAGATACTTAGCATTTTAAGGTTCTTTACATTTAAATGTTCATGGTCATCATGTGGCTCTATTTAAATTAAACTTTGCAGAGTACTGCAATATATAAACAAACAAACAAAACCTGTCAGTGAACATGCTTTGCTTACCAAGATATTAGTTGGTTTATATTCCTGTATGTCCTAATATTTTTCTTTAACATTTACAGAATCAGTAAGAAATTTAAAGGATAAATCTAGTACCCAAAATACCAACAGGAAAAGAATTTTGAATACCAGAGGAATGGAACAGGAAGTATTGCAATATAGTTATCAAGTGAAAGGACAGAGCAAAGCATATTTACATTCTTTGCATATACAAGGCAAAGGTTTATGAAATCTCATGCTTTTATACTCATGAAAACCTATGCCCAGTGTTCTCTGGTGTATAACAAAAGACTTACTGAAAACAAACATGTCCAAAGCCATGAAATTCAATACTTCAAGTTCTGACTCTTTCTTGCATTAACCAAGATAGAAAAACATTGTATTTCTGATTACTGGTCTTAAACCACAAGCGCAATTAGCTCATTTACTTTTACTGTTCTTTTTCAGTATAGAAATCCATTGTTAGTTGATTTCTTAGAGATAAAAATCACAAAGCACAGCCACCACATCACCAAAGCAACTACAATGAAAAAAGTGCCGATCAATGATTTCAAGACTGGTGACATCAAGGCTTATGCTTGCAAGTGTCCATCCACATACTTTTTATCCTTTTATAAAAATGCTCATACTTAATATTAAGAAAAGAAATAAAAGAGCTGTAAATAAACATATTTCAAAAGAATAAACCCTTGGTCACAGATAAGCACATATTTTTAAGAGGATTCATGTATGCAAGAAGAGAAATATACTATTTACTGAACTTGATAATGTTTCACTTAAGGAAATAAAATCCTAAATGCTACAAATATGAACAGTTGGTATACTGGTCATTTTATGCCTCAAATGCTTATCACTGTTTATAACTTTAGCATCTTAACACCTAAGGATGACTTGATCGTCACTTAAGGCCAATCTTGAGTTTATTCAACTCAATTTTCTTCCATCAGGGAATTTAGTTTCTAAGTAAACCTCTTATCTTTCCAGATATTCCAAGGTCTATAAACATGGACTCAACTCTACTTTGGCCAATAAGAATGTGCGTGATTTTTCACAGATGATAGTGATTTTCAGGGGGAAAAAAAATTGAAACAAAAAACTAATAGGTCACAAAAGAGAGAAAGTGAGAGAGAGAGGCCATCTACTCAATTACCTTGGTCATTAGGCATTTTATCAGAGGAGTCCGCTGACAGGCCAAGCACAGGGGAAGAGGAAACAAGAGCAAGGATCACCAGCTTTGAAGATGGACAGACAGAAGTTTTAAAGGAAAAAATAAAATTCCCACTAACTTCCAAATATACTGACAACAGAAAAGAAATTTAGGTTTCCGCACCTCCACAGACTTAATACCCAACTCAGTTTTATTGGCCTAAGCTTGCCTGGCTATTTTATATTAATTTTCTTGAGCTTTACATAAAAGGCAGTCACAATAATATGCAATATAACTCAATGGAAACCAAAAGAATCACATCTGATTTTTCTGATAAAAACTAAGAGATCTCAGCAATTCTATTGCCCAGATACATAGAACCAAAATTCCCTTCTATGCAGACTGGGAGAGCGCCAATTTGTCAGCCAGTGAGTAGGAGAGGCACCTTTGGAAGCCTTTACTGTGAGGCCGGCAAGTTCATGACCAGCATTTCCCACATCGCCCACAGTCTCTATACGCTGCAGCTCCACTCTTTAGACAACACGGGAAAGCCCTCAGGGCGTAGGGAACTTTACCTTTAGGTGTTCTGAACTGGACAGCTTCAGACATGGGCCCCATGCCCTTTAGACAACACGGGAAAGCCCTCAGGGCGCAGGGAGCATTACCTTTAGGTGTTCTGAACTGGACAGCTTCAGACATGGGCCCCATGCCCTTTAGACAACACGGGAAAGCCCTCAGGGCGCAGGGAGCTTTACCTTTAGGTGTTCTGAACTGGACAGCTTCAGACATGGGCCCCATGCCCTTTGAGTTCCGGGCCTGGATTTTGAAGTAGTACGGCGTGTCGAGGGTTAACTCTTGGATCTGGTGAGTCAGCCTGTTACCCACAACAGGTTCAATGACCCAGTCGTGTATCTCTGCATTCACATCTGTGCTGTAATAGATGATGTAACCTGTCCAAAGCAATTAGTAGGAAAAGAAATCTCATTTCTGTTTTTCTTTTTGCAATCAGAAAGTCAATAAGTGCCTGTCATATAATATCTAAATAAAACATAAGGGTACAGATTTAAGATAATGTAGTTCTGAGACTCAACAATAGTATGACATGCTCAATTACCTCCAACCAAAGTCATCTCCTAGGGGAAAAATGCTTGGTAGATTGAAACCTCCCGACAAAGTTCTAAGAGTGGGTGAGGCCACAAAGACATGTTACTAGATATTTCCACCAGGGGGCACTCAACTCCCACAGATGAGGCAGGAAAGCCTCACAAGCATAAGCCTACCTGATCCATACTGCAAAAATGTGATGCACTGTTTAAGGTTTTAAAAGACAAATTAAGATGTAATCTGAGTCAAGTTATATTTGTTTCTTTTATAGAAGATGCAAACTAGGAACCTAAAAAAAAAATAAGATATAAAGACTAGGGTTTATGGAAAAGGACATCTTATTCAAAGTTACAGGAACACATGGGCAAGGGAAGGTGCACCCCTTTAACCCCAGCACTCAGGAGGTAGAGGCAGGTGCATCTTTGAGTTTGAGGCCAGCCTGGTCTCCACAGTGAGTTCCAGGACAGCCAGGGATATAAAAAGAGAACTTGTCTCAGAAAAACAAATCAAAACAAATAGGTAAAAACCAAGGTTACAAGAACAAAATGCTAGGAACACTTTCTGAGTCCTTTGGCCACCTTCTTTATATTTCAGAGGGTAAATGAGCTCTTCAGCACACTCCTAATGAGACAGAGGTTCCAGACAGCAGCCAGTATCCTCTCTATTACAGGAAGTTCCTCTCTGAAGGCCAAGAGGGAAATTCCCAGTTCCTTCACAGGCTTCTAACTCTAATAGTAAGAGCACAGAAACCTGAAGCCGCAGGCCTTGGGCTGTTGGTGTTGGTTTAAGAGCCTAATGGGCTTTGGTGGGGCTTTAAAGTAGAACAGCGAAGTCTATATGGACTAGGCAATTCCCAGTAGAACTAGACACACAAATTCAAAGCACTCACCTGGGGGAGTGAACAGCTTTATGAAAACCATATCCATCAAGCTACAGTAGAACACAGGCTGTCCAGCATATTCCATCCCCACCAGATATTGTTAAGTAGAACCACTGGCTGGCCACTCAGTTCCATGCTAATTTGGGCAGACTGTATGCCCTTGCTTAAGTTTCAAGGATAAACACGACTCATTGCATTCCACACAATGACCAAGCCAGCCTCACTCCCACTCCCACTGACTGCACAGTACTTGCCTGGAATAGCGCATAGTCTACGGATGCTCACCTGTAATCTTGCCGTTGGCTTCAGAGGGAGGCTGCCAGTTCACTATTATGGTTCTAGGTTTCCCTTCTTTACTCACAACTGTCACATCCTTAGGCGGAGAAGTAGGAACTACAAAATAACAAACACTATCCACTCAGTATAGTCCATTTTTCCATTTCTTTTCATTGATAAGGCACAGTAAATATATAGGGCAATGACACCCCCCACTTTAATAATGCAAGTCTATGTGTAACAACCATGTCTAATAAAAAGAAGACTATACACCTATGAGGACAGAAAACGGACTCGTGGGCTGGCAGTCAGAGACATACGCTCGGGAGAGCCAAATGCCGCTGGTTCCAAGTACACACTACCGCTGGCATTGTACAGTCAGCATACTCTTAAGGCTATGACAACCTAGAGGGGCAGGTGCCACTGTTCCTGGTTGGGAGGTCAGGGCACCAAAACTGAGAGCAGTTACATAACAGGCCCCAGACTGCGGCCTTCCACTCAATTTGGCAGGACATTTTAAAGTGTTGAATAGTTTTTCTCTCTTGTTTAGAGTTGGCTCTTCGAGTCAAATATGCCTTTAAAAAGCTCAGTTCCCTCTAACAAGAAGTTTACAACTTGGTATTTGTCATTTTAAGCTTACAGTGAAAGCACACCACAACTGCGGATGTTACTGAGGTAATAAAAGCTGGTCACACAGCACAGAAGCCAACAAAAGGAAATGGCCTTTCTATGTTATAGCTGAAAACTTCTAATGTAATATACAAGCAGAAAATGCTCAAATCAAGTATTCCTTCAAATTAACAACTTCCTAAAACACTAGAGTTTTAATATAAGTTGGAAAAGCCTAGAGAAACAAACATCCTAGAGAAAATAAAAATTTTTCTTATTAGTCAATAAGCTGAAAGTATATTCTTAAAGTAGAAGAGCTGAGTGTGGTGGCATACGCCTTTCATCCCAGCACTCCGGAGGCAGGTGGAGTTGGATGTCATCTTCATCTATATGGTGAGTTTGAGGCCAGCTAGGGCTACACAGTTAAGACCCTGTCTCAAAACAAAGCCAAAACCAAACCAAACCAAAACCCAAGCAAGCAAACAAACAAAATAAACAGAAAAGAAAGCAAATTAATAATTATTTATTCTTTTATACCTATATTCCTAACATCCCAGTCTAAACCCCTCCCCTGTAGAAATTCAAAGCAACTGTGCAGAAGGGCAAGACTAGTCTGTACAGAAGGTGGAAGTTTAGTTTTTCATCATGCACAGAAGTAGGCCAGAATACACTGAGATTCCAAGGTCACTCACATCCTTACCCTAGGAGAGCCCAAGGGAAGTGAAAGAAAGGGCTTAAAAGCCAGCAAAAAGTGAACAATCTCAAGGGAGGCAACCTGTTTTTTCCTTAATCTACTTAGTTATCTCCTTCAGGTGAACTCACACACACCAAAGACTGGTTCAGTGAAGGATCTACAGAGCTGCTTTCCAAGAAAGCCTTGGGCTCAGTAAAGTGCTCAGACTGGGCAAGCACAGCTGGGCAACTGCTTGGTCAAGGGCAGGTCACTTCATTTTTTTCAATTTCAATTTACCAGTAAGCAGGATTAATGACAATAATCTCTTGTGTCTAACCACATGCTTGTCCATCTGTTCCTCATTTACCTTATAATAACTTTCTAAAGAAGAAAAGGGGGTGACTATCACCCCACCCAAGATGGAAGAAACTGAGGTTCAGAGAGATTAGATGACATGCTCACGGACACAATGGCAGCTGGTTACCTGACATTGAATTAAAGTCTCGTAATTTTTAAAACCTGCACAGTTTACTAATGTTCTGCAAAATGACCCCCCAAATCTACAATAGTTGACAAACACAACTCAAATACAGAATTCTGCTGGGTTCTGTAGAGATGTCAATATGTGCGCTACCCTTGTACAGTAAAGGCAGGTGGTAAGATGTTCCATGGCTGAGAATATGGCAAACAGCATGAACGTCCATAGGCTTTTCATAGTTTACAAAGAGAAGAAATACCACGTGCCACGGCTTTGCACTGTACGTACCTAATTCAAAGGTGGCCCCATGAGCCGTCATGCTCCATGTGCTTGACCGTCTACCTTTGGTCACCATCACGGAGAACTCATACAGTGTATTTGGCTTTAAACCAGTAACCAAATAGCTTAGAGTTGTTGCATTTGCATTCTGGAAAAGTATGAATCAAGAACTTTAAAACAGGAAAATACCACTGATTAGCTTTTTTCACCCAAAGCAAATGCTCAGTACCTTGTACTTGGTGTTTGCTGGGATGTTGGTCTTCCACCGGACTGTGTAGTAGCGGGAGTCTGTGATCTTCTGGTGCTTGGGCAGCGAGTTGTCCGCCCATGTGATCCTTATGGTGTCATGACTCAGAATGGAAGCCTGAACTCCCACTGGTGGCATCATGGGAGTGGGATCTGGCACTGGAGTGTATGGAGCATTAATAACAAATAAATCAACTTCAGAAGTGTCTGGGTAAAAATTAATTAAGAAAGGGAAGTGGCATTTTAACATAAACAAAAATAAAAGGGAATGTAGGGGAATATAATGGAATGAAAGATGAGAAATGGAAAAAAGAAAGAAAATCCAGAGTTAATAGATAGCCCTCATTTATTCAGAAGAATACTTCTACTATGTGTGTGTGTGTGTGTGTGTGTGTGTGTGTGTGTGTGTGTGTGTGTGTGTGTATTTTAAGGAAAAACTGTAGGAAATTGTTAAGCAAATTAGTACCTAACTATACTGTCAACCATACTCTACAGATACTGATGGTTGAGGGATCATGTTAACATATACATGCTTGAATTTTTTTAATTACTTGAAAATGTTACCTGCTGTTAGAAAAAGCAGTGTTAAGAAAACAAAAACTGCTCTTAAAATCCAGAGTATAATTTCTGAACAAGCAAAATAAAGTTTATTGCCTATTTGACATTTTAGTAAATATGGCTGCATTTTGGGACATGAGTCCTTACTGCCCATCACTGGATGGGTGATTTGTCTCTCAAAGCTCAACGTCTGTGGTTAAGCCACTTCAGACTTGTTGATATCTTCAGTGTAGAGACAGTGGAGAAATGGCTCTCAGCTGAATAAATCCAAAGGCTCCCGTGTCTTAAGAGAAGGTAAACTGACACCATGTTGCACTGCCTGCTGTACTTTCTCTAGGAGTCAGACAGAATAAGGCAGTGAACAAGTCCCCGTCAGTTAAGAAAAATGCCATGATTATCATGGATCCAAGTGGCACAGCACTGACAAATGTTAGAGATCACAATACTTGTTTGATGAAGGGAAGAACATATTCATAAGCTGTGCTCTATGCAGCAAACAGATTCTTTATTGCAAAACAGAGGACAGAATGACTTAGAAATATTCACTGAGGACCACAGCGGGAGTTCAGTACAGTAGGACCTCTGGGGTTTTCTAACTCTAAGCTGGGTTCTCTCAATACACATACTCATTTATTTTTAAAAATCAGGTTTTAAATGTTGTTTCTCCACAGTTATAGTAACTGGTTTTATAACTAAAAAATCTAAATCGACAGTCCTTGCTTATGAGTAACTGCTACACTAATGTAACATTATTCATGTGTATATTTCTTGTACAATGAATACTGAGAATAACAGAGGGGCAGCCTCCAGGGCTTTGTTCTCAGACTGCCAGAATACATAAGAATTAGTTACAATGAACTTTCAGACGCAGAAGTAATTATCATTCTTTAAGGAACATCTTATATGTACCAACTCTTGGGTAAAAGAACTAACATTACATGACTTAAAGCATTTCTTTGTATATTCATTATATTTCTGCATTCTTAAACCATATGAAAGAAAATAATTGTTTTTCTATTGTAGTCTAATTTAAGAAAGTAAAGGTCACTTTTTGCATATTTTTTCTGGAATACCAAAACTATTTCTAACACAACTTGCAAGCTGTAGGTACACAGGGAAGAACTATCAAACATGGAGTAACAACATTGGTACAAAGTAGAAGCTTTAAAATAAGGGATAAAAATTACCTTTTAATAAGAACACTGCCAACTTTGTACAGTTAAGTTACTTAAATCATCCTAAAGACAGCTTACAAAATTGACTCAAAGTTGTGGTCAACAGATAGAGAAATACTTTCATAAAAAGAAACTCTTTTGTATTTAGGACTCTTTAAAAATTATGTCGAGTATTTCATATGCAATGTATGTATATATACAATGTATATGCCTAATACTCTGAGGGGACAGAGAAGGGAGTCAAATTCCTGAAACTAGAGTTATGGATGGTTGTGAGCTACCATGAGGGTGCTGGGAATGGAATCCAGGTCCTTTGGAAAAACAAGTGCTCTTTACCACTGAGCCATCTCAACAGTTCTAGGACTGTTAAAGAGTTCACAACTCTATTATACTGACTCCAGTAAATTTTCCCATTCAGATCTAAGTCACAAGTTTTACAGCAGTACAGAAAATTTACATTATATTTATATTATTTTAGATATATTTAAATATAAAGAAAAATGATGACTGGTCTCTTATAATAAATATAACTTGTCAAATTGGTCGTGCCTTTGATGTTATCCCTTTATGTAAATATTAACTTTACAAAGGGCACACACAAAAAAATACCTTCCTAAGCAACTCGCATATCTGACCATAAACCAATGTTTACTTCACCAAACATATATACACTTAGTGCTATGATGTACAACCTATATAATCCTCTAGATCTATAAAGTATCTCATTTTTTGATTCATCATAGTTGTAACATATATGAAATATGAAAATTCCTATCAATTCTCACAAAACTATGCATTCTCAATTTTAACATATTTTAAAAAGTATATATCTGCATAGAATGGCTTATCTGGTAGACTTAATAGTTAAATAAGCAAAACAGGAACCAACAACTCTGTACCTAGAAAGCTAGCCATTCCAAGTCTGCACTCCAAGCTGCCATGTATTTTTCTTTCATGAACATCCATCAGGGAGACTTCTGGGTCATAATCTACATAAGCAGTAGGGAAAGTGCAGATGCCAAGACAGACAGGACACCCTACCTGTGTGAGGTCTGGTCACAGCACTTTCATAAAGGGGGATGCCTTCGCCAACGTTGTTGAATGCTTTCAGGGTAATCACATAATGAGAGCTTGGATCTGAGAGAAAGAAGTCAAAACATTTATTAATGCTCTTTACAGATTTAAAAAACACAAGAGTGTCTAATTGCAGAAAAATTCAAGGAAAGTTTAGTATTTATTTATTTTAAACAGGATTGCTTATTTAGGGATATGAAGAGATGTAGAGATAGAAGTAATGATGATGATGATGATGATGGTGGTGGTGGTGGTTCCATCAGTGTCCTGGGTGTAGTCTTCAGAGTGGATGTGGACTATTCCTCCTCTCCTGGAGTCTACTAATGTTTAAGATGCTCATTGTATGACGTAAGGCTTTAGGGTACCAGAAGCCTTCAGGTGCAACATTGCAGAGACCCTCCTCATCCAGAGCAGTCATCTTCTTGGTTAGGCAAGACATGACCCAGGATTTGATAGCCTAATGTAATTCTGCAAGGAGACTAAGAACAATCGAAGAGCAGTGGTTCTCAACGCCCCAGAGTCATGTATCACAAAATATTTACATTATAATTCATAACAGGAGCAAAACTACCATTATGAAGTATCAGGGAAAGTCATTTTATGGTTGGGTCAGCACATGAGGAACTGTATTAATGGGTCACAGCATTAAGAAGGCTGAGAACCGCTGCTCTAGAGGGTCCTCCAAAATGTTCTTAAGTTCAGAAAGAGGGATGTTAAGCAACAGGTGGAATAGCATTCACCTTTACTGCGGGAAGAAGACTCTGATCCTATGTCTGATCCAGACAATGTTTAGTATGTGTAACTACAAAGTTCAGTTCCATTAAATTCTGTGGCTTTTCAAGTTTTCCAAGGTGGTCACATCTCATGTGCCTTAGGTTACTTAAAAACCTCAAAATAGATGTTTTACTTAGTGGGCCACCTATTCTCTATATAATAAAGGGCAATATATCAAGGCATCTGGTACTCCCATGTCAAACTGTAACAACAGATGGAATCAACACAACTTGCCACTTGACTGGCAAGGGAAAAAAATGACTGGGCAACAAAGTGATGTCATTCACTGAGACTGGGGACAGTCAGAGTCTCATAATACACAATTTTGAGGTTTATTCTAGGCACATTCTTCAGTCTCTGTATTACTCCTTTTCACTTGCGTCCTTGGCTTGATTAGCTTGTAAAGGCTGTTACCTGCAAATATATCCTTTCAACATAGACATTCCTTTTGAGCACCAACATTTACCTCCAACTGTTTGGCATTTGCTCTAGAATGTCTCAAATCTTTCCTCTTATTCTGCTCTCTCTACTTTAGACCCCACCACAGTCCTGCCAACCTTAAAGCTCAGGACAGAAACATGGGAGTCATTAAGCCCTCCGTTCCTGTCGATTCTGTTACTCACTGCTTCCTTCTTGCTCTCAGTGCTGCCTCTTCACTGGCTCCCTCCATTCTCTATTCTGAGGGCACTTTCTACCCTCCCCATCCATGGGTAGACCTATCCATCCAGAAGGGTCCATCCTGTACTGGTAACCTCTCTAGTTACATCACTGTACCACCCCACTCCTCTTCAGCACTGCAGACTCATCACCCTCATCCTTATCATTTAGGGTTATTGAAACAGGGCTTCATGTAGACCTAGTGGGCTCAGAACTTGTTATGTAGTTAGGCTAGCCTTGAACCCTTGGTCTTTCTGCCTCTACGTCTTGACTGCTAGGATTACATTTGTGTGTCACCATGACCAGGTCTCAGATATTTTTAGATTGTACTGTTTCTGATAGTGGTGTAATGTCTGTTTCTTTGCTTTCTCTCTATACAGTGTCTGAAACATTGTAGGTGTTCATTAATCTGTTAACTGATCAAAAAGGGGGTGGGGGTTGGGAAAAGAAATACCAACTTCAGTTTAAATTTTGAGCCGGATGGAATTTGGGCCACATCCAGATGTAGGTGTCCAGTGGCAGACGCTGCATGGACATGAAGCTCAGGAGAGAGCTTAGGTTTGATGAATAAATGAATTTCTAAGTGAACTTCCTCATCTCTGGTTTGCTTCTTCCAGTTAATGCTTTATCAGTCTTATATTAAGTTAGGTTAATAAACACATTTTACTTTGTGCCAGACACATTTTGTTTTGCTGTTTCTCAACACACACTTCTTTTCCAACAGTCTCTGCTCTTTCTTACCACTCTGCACCCAACACTACTCTGGTTAAACCGTCCAAGCCCAGCTAAGTCTCTGTGTGCCCTGCTCAGCTTTCCTTTCTCTGAACATACTTCATTTAACTTACTTCATTGTTTTTTGTGTTTTGCTTTGGTTCTCCCCTAGACTGAAAGGTCCAGGAGGTCCAGGACTAAGTCCTGACTGAAATGCAAAGGATTTTTATTTCAGAAGCCTCATAAGAGAAACAGTAGGACGCTGGTCATCACAGGGACATTTTTATCCTCTGAAAAGCTTTGGTTTTGCTATCCAACAATTGCTTGTAAGACTACTCATGTGGAGAAGCCTCCTGGGTTCAGCTGATTTCTCTTTGGAAGGAAAACCAGAAAGTATATTTTGTTTTTGGAATTACATTTATAAACTATTGCTTATTTTCTTCCATAAAAGATCTGGTAACTCAATTGTGAAGCATTTAAAGCTGTTCTTGGGAAAGAGCAATGGTTTGAATAAAAAAATTCATCAGCAGAGATTATGAATTAAGAGACAATTCTTTCAGAGAAATATTAACAATGAAAATTCAATTTGGAAAGGTAGTTATAGCTACCCAAATCAATTCACCACCACCAGCAGCATCATTATATTAACTTTAAATATTACACTTATATGTGTGCATGTGCATATGTGAGTGGCCATGCACATGCTACAGCACATGTATGATGTCAGAGGACAACTTGCAAAGTTGGCTGTCTCCTTCCATCATGTGGTTCCTAGGAAGACCTTCAGGCTTGGTGGCAAGAACCTTTTACTCCCTGAGTCATTGTGCAGGCTAGTCTTGTGTAACTTGTCCCACAAACTAGAGGTATTTGAAAGGAAGAAACCTTTCAGATGAGAAAATGCTTCCATAAGATATCCAGCTGTAAGGCATTTTCTTAATTAGTTATTGATGGAGAAGCCCAGCCCATGTGGGTGGCTCTAACCCTGGGCTGGTGGTCCTGGGTTCTATAAAAAAGCAGGCTGAGCAAGCCATGGGAAGCAGGGCAGTAAGCAGCACTCCTCCATGGCATGTGCATCAGCTCTTGCCTTCAGCATACTGTCCTGTCCTGATTTCAGAGGTGAAAAGCAGTGTGAAAGTGTAAACTGAATAAGCCCTTTCCTCCTCAACTTGCTTTTGGTAATGGTGTTTCATCACAGCAATAGAAACCCTAAGATAGTCATCTTGCTAGTTCACGATTCATTATCATAAGAAATGAGCGGTTCTGATTTTTTTGCTGTTAAAATTAACTATGAGATATAATTAGCATAAAATAAATGTATTTAAAAGGACACTAAATTTTGATAAATTTATATACCTATGTAATTAATACCTAAATACAGAAGTTAAGATATTTCCAAGTAGCTATGCTCTTAACTCAATTTGTAATATTCAGGATGCAACCACTGATCATAAATTTGTCACTGTATTAGTGCAAAAACACAATAACACAGTATATATTATCTTGTGTTTAGCTTTTTGTTCAGCACATTTCTTAGACTCATTTCTGCTGCTGTGTGTACTGATAGTTAATTCCTTTTTAATTACTGAGTAGTTTCCTATTAACTAATTGATAGACATTTATAATGTTTCCCCCTTGAGGCTATTATAAGTATTTTTTCAAGCCTTTAAGTGGGTGTTTTCATTTCTCTTGGTTAAGTATCTATGAGTGGGATTGCTAAGTTGTACAGCTAACTTTATAAGAAATCTCTATTTTACTAAGTAGTTGTACTGCCAAATTTTTAACAGCATATGTAAGAATTCTAGAGGATGTACAGTGGTATTTCATTGAAGTTTTACACTTGCAATTCTTTGACAGCTAAAAGTGCTGAGCATCTTTTAACACGCTTGTTTTCGACCCGTGTATCTTCTTTACCGACCACCATATTTACTGTGCACTCACAGGCCTTCTTTACCGACCACTCACAGGTCTTCTTTTGCATCGTGTCTATCCAAATCTTTTATCCATTTTGACTGGTTTTTCTTTTTACTAGTTGTAAGAATTTTTATATATTCTAGACTCAAACTCTATCAGAAATTTGGATAGTTGTTACTTTCTTCATATCTGTGGTTTGCCTTTTCATTTTTATTGATGTCTTTTCAAAAGTAGAAGTTTAAGTTTTTGATTAAGGATTGAGTGGAGAGATGGATCAGAAGTTAAGAGCACTAGCTACTCTTCTAGAGGACTCAGGTTAGATTCTCAACACCGGCATGACAGTTAACAACTATCTCTAACTCCCATCCCAGTGCCCTTTTTGGGGCCTAAAGGGGGATCTAATGCCCTTTTTGTGACCAATGGACACTGCACAAGGGTGGTGAACAGATATACATGAGCCAAAACACCCATACACATAAACTATATTAAATTTTTTTTTATGAAATTGGCTTTGTCAATTAAAAAATTCAAAGCATACATATGTATTTTATGTGTGTATGCATGTGTACAGAGTTCAGAGGATAGCTTATAGGAGTTAATTCTCCCTTGCCTGTGGGTCCCGAGGGATTGAACTCAGTTTGTCAACAAATACTCTACCCACTGAGCCATTTCACTGACCCCACTTTGTCAATTTTATGGTTAATGGTTGTTTGTGGTACCTTGTTCTTTTTGGGTGTTCTTGTCCATCTCAAAGTTACAAATAATTTTTCTATGTTTCCTTCTAGAAGTTTTATAGTTCAGCTTTTGTATTTAGGTTTTATTTTGGTTTTGATATGGTATAGGATTAGAAACAGGGTTCCTTCCCAACTCCTTCCATATAGACATTAATTATTCCCATACCCTTAGTTAGAAAGATATCCTTTCCATATTGAATCACTTCGTTACTTTTGTTAGAAATCAACTGACCATATTAAGTACTGATCTACTTCTGGGCTTTGAATCATTTCATTTTAATGTACAACCTCTACCTTTACACCAATACCACACAGTCTCCATTATGTTAACTTAGTAAGTTATCACCAAGTCAAGTAGCATGTATTTTCCAATTTTTTCCTTTTCAAAAATAGCTATTTTATTCTTTGCTTTTAAAAATAAGATTCAGCCAGGCAGTGGTGGCGCACGCCTTTAATCCTAGCACTCGGGAGACAGGGGCAGGTGGATCGCTATGAGTTCGAGGCCGGCCTGGTCTACAAAGCGAGTCCAGGACAGCCAAGGCTACACAGAGAAACCCTGTCTCAAATAACCAAAACAAACAAACAAACAAACAAACAAACTTCAAAATCAGTTTTTCAACTTGTGAATAAAAGAGCCTTCCTTAAGAGTCACCAGTGACGGGCTGGAGGGATGGCTCAGAGGTTAAGAGTACTGACCGTTCCGCTGTTCTTCCAAAGGTCCTGAGTTCAGTTCCCAGCAACCACATGGTGGCTCACAACCATCTATAATGTGATCTAATGTCCTCTTCTGGCCTGCAGGCATGCATACAGGCAGAGCACTGTATACACAATAAATAAATAAATAAAATCTTAAAAAAGAAAAAAAAAAGAGTCACCAGTGACAACCTACTATATATATGCTAAAGCTAAATTAGGTGAGTTTAATGGAAACAAGATAGTTGCAAAAAAAATGAACGTATCTCCTTAATCAAACATATTGATTACAAAAGAAAGTGACAATAAGCATTGGATATCATTCTGTGTGTATAATATGAGGTACTGACAAAATCTCAACACTATGCCATTCCCTTCCAAAGTATGTAAGCCCAGATAGAATGCAGAAAGGCTAGACAAACTTGAGGGATGTAAATAGCCTATGTATGTAGTTTAAAATGTCATTCATCAAGGTCAGGGAAAAAACAAATCAAAACACAGAACTGGTTCTCAATCAAAGGCTAATGAGACACAATAACCAACTCAACACTGATCCTGAGCCAGAAAACAGCATTTTTCTTTTGTCATAAAAAAATAACAGTGAGGAAAGTGTCAGATGAAAATTCTGTCTCAATTTTAATGTTTTTATTTCAGTAAGTAGGCTATTTAGAACAATTTTAGTAGAATGTCATGTTAATGATTAGTGAGAGTTATCTTGTTTGCAACTGACTTTTATATGTTTCAGGAAAAATACAGGAAATGTGGAAAAATGTTAATCCTGCACAATCTGGTGAAGACTCTAAGAAGAATATAGAAAAATTCTATATTCCATAAGTGCTACAATTTTTCTGTAAAAGTAAAATTATAATGTAATAACATTTAAAAAGAAAGAATCACATGCATGGTTATCTCCTCTATCCAAGTTTACATACCCAAGTTTTCAATGGTGTAATAACGCTGTTTATAGTCCACTTTGATGGTCTGGGCATGAGGGCTGCCAATGCCATAGCCGATGGCATAACCTCGAACCACAATGTTCTGGTTCTCTGGAGGAGTCCAACTTACTACGATGCTAGTGACAAGTGGACGGACATGGAGAGAGCTCGGCACTTCAGGAACTCGAGTTTCTGAGAAGAAAAGCAGAAAGGAAAATGAAATGTACTTCCTGTAGGATGTTTCCTTATCCTTGGGAGTGATGTTTATCTGTCAAAATATTTTTCTCCCCACTTTGGGCTAAGAATTCAAAGAGAACTTATACTACAGTGAAATATGGCCCATGGTTTAGCTTTTTCTAAGAAGGAAATAAAACCAAACAGCTGCCCGTTCCATTCCCTAAACTCTACAAGTATAAGGAGAAAGGCACATCATCATCAAATTAGAAACCTGTTGTCAACAGGTTGATCAAATATCATATTACAACAATGGTACCAACTATTTATTTCCCTAAATCATCAATGATCCATAAAAAGTGACACCAAAGCCACAGTTGATTCATTTGTTAGATGAGTGACAGGTTTTAAAGGGGGGCGGTTTAACACATCTTTCATGTATATTACTTAAGACATAATTTGCTACCTTAGTTGAAACTCAGAATAGGAATGCAGGTCTTTGGTCTCCCCAAATCTGGCACTGGCACTGTTAAAGGAACCTACACATAACCATCTGGAGTTACTTATTGAACAAACAGGTAAGAAAAAAACCACAAGGTCTCCAGGGCTCAGGAAAAAAGGGAACACAAATGAAACATAAGCACAACTGACGTGGCTCAGCCTTACATTTCAGATTATCTATTTACTTACTGGCCTGGGTTAAAAAAACAAAAAACAAAAAACCTCAACTTCAAATGTCTGTAATTTTTATTGTTCTGAGCCTGCTTATTTTGACACTTCTTTACAATGCCTGGAAAACAGCCCCTTCAGGAGCTCTGTTACTTCACAGGAAGGTCAGCAGTACAACATACCTATGTCCACAGACTTACGCAGAACTTGGGAGCTTTCCAATCGGACTCACCGGCGATAAAATATGTTTCTATCATGAGCCATTCCCGCCCACTGTTTAACCTTACCATCTAGGTCACTTTCAAAAGTCTCAGCAGACAGCCAGTCAGTTGCTGGGCCTGTACCATTGACTGTGAGAGCAGCTACTCGGAAGTTATATTCTGTGCCCCGATCAAGACCTGAAAATCAAACAAGAGACAAGCTGAAACAAGAGCTTTAGAAGACAGAAAGTCAGCAGTCTTCTATATAAGGAAACCTCTCACCCAACCAACTTCATTCTCAGCTTAATGAAGTATAAACTCATAAAGAACAAGCTAAATACAATACAGGGTAGCTCTCAGTGCCCATGCCACCTAGGAGAAAACAGCAGTGATTAACCCACCCAGGAAGCTAAGAGTTTTTTGTTTAAGAACATAAAGGCACCTTTGGGATTATTTAGTGCAATCTCTTCAATTTTGTTAAAAAGGAAGCCATGACTAAAGATAATGAAAAAGCTGTTACAAAGGAACAGACTCAGTTGGTTTCAGAAGACACCAAAACCCAGAAAAGAATGTAAAGACGTAACTCCTATCAGGTTACCTCTGTTCTTTGAGACCTGCTATAACCATAGCAGAAATAATTTAAACATCAAATATGGCCTAGAAATCTATTTTTCAATAACCAGTTGTCCAAATGTATTTATAGTAAGTAAAAGAAGAAAACTCAAACTTTTCTATTATGCAACTCTTTATTTACTACCAGCTTTAATAAAGTGTGTGATTTACCAATGCAAAAGCAACAAAGACTCACATATAAAAGTCTACCACAAAACAGGACAATAATTAATGTAACCAGTCACGCATCCATTCACACAAACATCTTTAGATACAAAACACTGAACATTACTGCTATGAATATTATCCTACCTCTCCATATCCAAATAATTGGGATCTTTGGATAGCAGCACGGTACAGAAACCCCAATAAACACAGATATTAAGAATGTAAGTAACTGGGTTGGGATGCAAGGCATGCTGTAGCTAAGGTAACCAACCAATCCTGGCATACAGTGAGTGCAAAGAGAAGGCTCTGCCCTGTATATGCCTTCTTAAATCTGTCTGCCTACAAAAAGCAGGGGCAGAAAGAGGAACAAATGCTGGGCCTATGTTAAACTACCTCCCCATTAAAAAAGTCTTACTTTTATTTATTATCTTATATGTGTGCATGTTTGCCTTTATGCATGTGCACTACATGTGTGCCGGGTGCCCTAAGAGGCCGAGAGAGGGTGCTGAATTCCCTGAGACTGGAGTTAGACTGTTGTGGACCACCACGTGGGAGCTGAGACTCTAACCTAGGTCCTCTAAAAGAACAGCCAGTGCTCTTACTCACTGAGTCATCTCTCCAGGCCCATTATCCATTACCGTCTTGTCAGAAAGTACCAGAGAATACTTTACACGTGTTTGTAATTGCAATGGGCAAAACCTTAGAATAAAAACAAACATGGCTCGATAAAGATCTGAAAGAATCCAATTATTCAGCTATTCTGTGCCCTCTAGAAGGGTAAGAATATATGAAAGAACAGGCAAAAGAAAGGTAAGTACAAAAAGGCTGAGTTCCTCTCCCCTCTAAATAACTGACAGTTTTAAGAGCAAAGCTAAGGCACACAGCAGACATTAAGACATGGTAACGTGTGTTAAGTGCTACAACAACCATTTGTCCATACAGATTAACCGTATAATTCGATGTCTGACGCAAACTCTCAGTAGTCCATCTTGCACATTCATTAGCAAGCTTCATGTTCATGCTCAAGACGCCACGAATGTGTTTTTGTTTACATATGTCCAATGTTAGTTCATGCAGGCTAAAGCTTTTCACTTTGTGGATACTGGTGGCATGCTTAAAGAAAACAGCTATCCTTTAGGCTACAGAGGTTTTGGATAATGCTTAATTCAGCTGCTCCTTAGCTGCAGTCTGAGCATGACCAACCCTGCTTTTGCCTATGCTAGTCAGCAACGACGAGACTCTATCCTCAGCTATACCTGCCTTACAGATGCAGCTTCTAGAGATTCTCCTGTGAAGGACTCCTGTCCTTGCTGAGCCAACTTTATTTCTTACACTTGTATAAGAGAATTCCTAGTGATCTATAGAATGATATGCATTTGGATCCATTTTATAAGATATACCTCTTTTTCTATTGTATATAAAAGGGAAAAACTATACAAAAGAGCTATTTCTGATAGAATTTTCTAAAACTTTACACTGTCCATACCACCAAATATAATTATAATACTGAAGCTATTCAAATATTCTGCAGGTCACATGAGTTTGGCATGTTATAAGTTTTGTTACCAATTCAGTCTTACATTTTTGGATTACAAAATAAGTGTTATATACTCAGAAAATGTGGGAACAATAAAAAGGAAATAGAAATCAAACACAATTCAACCTCTCAGAGATGGAGAAAGCTACAAGAGTATTTTTCTATTAATTTGTATCAAGTTAAAAACTTGATAGAACCATTTGTAATTTGTTTATATAAAACAGCTGCTTAGAGCAGTTTTAGACTAGGATAATAATACAATCTGAAGAACGCCTTCCAGCCACTGACTGTATGCAAAGCAGCTTACCTTCAATCAGCTGAGACAGCTGTGTCCCAGTTACCAAGGTCTCAGTGACATCACTTTTTCGGGAGGCCTTTCGATAACGAATCTTGTATCCAGTAATCTGCCCATTCTGTGTGGCTGAGGAAGGGGGCTGCCAGTGTATCACTATACTCTGAGAAAAGTCAGTACAAGGAAAAGATTGAACACATCAAAAGGTTGGTCCTAATTACACATACTATTAAACCAAATTTCACTGTAGAAAGAGGAGAATAAGCATACAGGGCACAAGGTACTTGAATCTTCACCAAGTTACTTATTTAATAGTCAAAATATCTCTAACTTCCTGGGCATGGTTGTCACGACCCTTCCAGTGGCGTCTGCGTGACAAATACTACACAGGCCTGAGGCTACGCCCCCGAAAAGGAGAGAGTCTCCTAGGCTGGGGCTGATGTTTCTGTAAGGAGAAATTAAATCACAGCTCTTTTCTCTCATTGTACTGAAATCTATTCTTTCTTCTTAACTCTACTTCACTCCCAAGTCAGGACCTTTCAGGCATTAACATTGCTATGAGACGACCCTAACTTGAGACTGCAGCCAGGGACCGTCCAGGCCCAGAGTAGTTCTACTTCACTTCCACTTACTAAAAGAAACATGACTAAGAATTAATCATTAGTTAATTAGTTATATTATGGCTTACAAAGAAATAGAGTACTAAAAAAAAAAAATTCCAGATAATGGTGCTCAGATATCAGAAAAGGGAACTTTAAAAAAAAAAAAAAAAAAACCAAAAAACTTGCCTTGGCACACAGGTGCAAGACATAAGTTTCATTAGGGAGAGAACACTGACCCTGGACAAAGGGAACACATACATTTGATATCAAGCTAGTAACTTAGAAGTGATGACATCTTTGCTGTGTGTTCTGTACCCTGTATTGTTACATTCAAAGTTATAATCCAAAATATGACAACACAATAACTCTGCATTCTGTACCTATACTGTGCATGCTCTAGTGCTCACTGACTTCCTTAAATCTGCTGTGAAAAAAATGTAACCACAACCCTCCTCCCCCACTTTTAAAATAAATGTTTAAAAACTTAGACTGCCTGGCTACAAAATACACTCAGACACAAAGTCATCTATGTGGTTGTGTCTGTTTGTCACTCGCCTTATCTCTGTTCACCGACACTTCGAGAACCCCCGTTCCCAAAGACCTATGCCCGACTGAGCTGTTCCGTGACACGTGGTGACACACATCTTTAATCTTGGCACATGGGAGATGGAGGCAGGTAGATCTCTATGAGTTTGAGGCCAGCCTGGTCTATATAGTGAGTTCAGGGCCAACCAGAACTACATAGTGAGACCCTATCTCAAAACAAAACAAAACACAACAAACAAACAAAACTTTAATTAAAAAACCCCAAACCTCTCTGAGGGGAGATTATGTTCTAAAGCAGTATACTCCACCAGGCATGTGACATGATGTTGTCATCTACAAAAATTCATACTCGACAGCCATGTTACAAGAGAAACCACCAAAATGGCCTCATGTTTTAAGTCTACGATTTGGGGTTCGTCTACATAATATCTATCCTGGTGTGCACTCAGCCCATGGCCACAGCTCGCACGAGCTTGCTGTGTCTAGACTGATCTCCTAAGTAAGTATTTAGTCTGAATAAAAACATCAGAGGTCCCAGAAGGATTTTTAGAAGGAAAATAGAAGGTCAGAAGCATATAGATTAGGAAGTAAACTATTACTGATATAAGAATTATTTCCCATCTTGAATGTAAATTAGCTGTAACTAAATAATTTCTATGGACAGGAGTGGTGCAGTGTCTGTAATCCCAAATCTTGGGACATAAACTGCAGGATTACAAGTTTGAGGATAGCCTGGGCTATACAGTAAGTTCCAGGCCAGTCTGAACTATATACATATAATAAGACCCTGTCAAAAAACACAAACACACACTCCAAAATGGAATGGAAGTGGATGTTTCCTGAAGTGGCATCCCACAGTACCTTTTGAAAACAATTCTTATGTTGCTCAGGGGGTGGGGGACATGGGTGGGGGGACAGGGGTAGGGGACAGGGGTGGGGGTAGGGCTGGGAAATAGGGGTGGGGGACAGGGGTGGTATCTGAAAGGCATGCATGGTTAATATGCATGAACCTGAACCAGGAGGGATGCTGGGAACAGATAACCAAATCTACACCTATCTGTCTTTGCTTTATACTGGCATCATGTCATCATAAGTAACTTACTTTCTTTGCATGATTTTGTATGGTTTCTATTTAAAATGTCACATTTACATGAAAATAAAAACTTTTTGTAGTAAAGCTAAAGAAGTTTTACCATCAGAGAAAGAAACAGAATAAGCAAGTGGGGTTCTTAGCCCAGCTTTATTATACCTATGCTGTCTTATTTTACTGTTTGATTAAGTTATTTTTCAGTTACATTTTAATTTATCAGGTTAGTATTTTTAAAAGCAAATGAGTTACTACAATATTGGCATTCACTCTTCTGATGTTTGCCCAGGAAATTCTGGCTCTACATCCCTCTGAGGCTCAGTATGCCAGTAAAGTGAATAGAAGCAAAGCCTTACTTACCTTTGAATTTCTTACTTCTAAAGACAGATTCTGAGGAGCAGCACTAGGAACTAGACAGATTAAAAAAAAAAAGGGGGGGGGGGGGAAACAAGTCAATCATCCATATAGCACCCATTATGTTCTTGTTCTTGGTGAGTCTGAACGCAAATGAACATCCCTAATACTAATTATGTGACTAGAAGGTCTCAACCCAGCTAACAATTGTCTTATGTTGATAGCTCTAGGGGACGAAGTGTGGCCACGCTTGAGTCACGTTTTAAGGTAAGCCCTTTCATATGAGCATCCACCCTTACTCAAATCGGGCTGTAAATCTGGAAATCAGATACTTAGTGTCAGAGATATAGAGAGTGGCTTTGAAACACTAGACCAGTGGTTCTCAACCTGCAGGTCATGACCCCTTTGGGGGTCAAACAACCCTTCACAAGGGTCACATATTAGATCTCCTACATTTCAGATGTTTACATTACAATTCATAACAGTAGCAAAATTACAGTTATGAAGTAGCAATGAAATAATTTTATGGTTGGGAGTCACCATAACATGAGGAGCTGGGTTAAAAGGCTGAAGCATTAGGAAGGTTGAGAACCACTGCCCTATATGCTAATCTTTTCTAGACTTCAGACATATTCTAAAACTTAAACATATGCTGAATGCCCACTGTGGGAAGAGCCACACATTTTCTAGAACCAAGTCTAATAAATGTGGCACATGACCATACTAGGTAGTAATAATATGGACCAAATTGAAAAGATGGCTACACATCAGAAAGTTTGGCTTTCTTGGAGACTTCCTAAAGTGGTTTAGAAGGCAATTCTCAAGAAGAGAAAAATATTTAAAAAAGGAAAGCTGCAAGAAGTGAACTATCTGGCTTCCCACAGCAGCAATGTATCAGACTGACAGCATGCACTTAGATGTGAAGAGTTTGGGTATGGGGGTGAAACAGCTGCATGACTAAAATATGCTGGAACTTAACACAAGAGCATCCAAAAGTGATGGCGCACATACCCTCCCACATCTCCCTCCATGCGATGACAGACAGCAAAGAAAACTCAAGCAAACCTAACTAGGCTGCCTTCTACCCATCAAACGCTAACCCTAGCCCTTCATGCCTTTCGCTTCTCTATCATGTGGTGACCACATATCAAAATAAGGACCTATTGAACTGAATGTGCCTTGTTCACTGTCCTAACTTGTGCCTAAGAAAATTACATGGGCTTCACATCAGCGATTCAGCTGTACAGGTCTAGGGTAGAACCCAGCCTGTTCTGAAAACATTTTCATGTTGAGAAGTAACTTAGCTATACAGACATTCAACATAACCTGTGATTGTGTCCTCACCACTCTCACGGCTAAGATTTGTTGTAAGCTACTATGTGGCAGGAACTCATTCCTGACAGCATTCTCACAGGAATGCTTCCATTTCAGGTGTAAGTTATTTACAGATGAACTTCATGTAGTTTACTTGATCAGGTATTCCTTTTAGTTGGCCTAAGACCTGGGATTTACCTTACTCTTAAGTGCTGCCCTTAAACCCCTATGTTAAGAAACTTAGCATTCAGTTTCCATGGTACTGTGATCGGTAGGCCAACCTATCTAAGTAGAGTTAAAATTTGGCTTACATGTAGACTTAAAAGGCTGTAAAAGCCTTTTGCTCTCAAAAATTTCCCCAAATCATGACGAACTGGCTTATGCAGTTGGGTATTCCAACTGTAATTTATATTTCATTCCTCCTTTTTATCTGAAAAATTGTCAACTCCAAAGGAAAAAGAACAGTACAATGAATATTGTATTCTCCCTTTCTGGTTTCACTAATTACTAACATTTCACAAAATGTACTTTATTTTTTCCATTATAAGTATATAATGAAAAATTGTGGGCTGAAGACATGGCTCAAAGATTAAGAGCACTGTCTCTTCTTCCAAAGGTCCTGAGTTCAATTCCCAGCTCACAGTCATCTATAATGAGATCTGGTGCCCACTTCTGGCATGCAGGCACACATGTGGGCAGAATACTGTGTAAATAATAAAATAAGTAAATCTAAAAAAAAAAAAAAGAAGAAGAAGAAAGAAAAAGAAAAATTGCATATGCACAGGCTTATCTACCACACATTGTTTCTGCATTATCTGAGAGATGGCTGCAAGCCACTGTAACAGATCACTCTGAAATAGAATCCAACAAAACTAAAACACACCAATCACATTTGAAAGCTGCAATTTTGATAAAAAAAAATGATATTAAATATACATAAATAACATGTCTAATATTTTGCATGCTTAATACTAAACATATCTAATAAGTGTTCTGGCACTGTCCTATATAGATGTTTTTGTTTCCAATATCTAGGAACCAAAGATCACACATATTTTATAGCCTGTATCTTACTCTTCTTTAATTTTGATGATTTTTCTGTAAGATTAATAATACATTTTAAGAATTGAGGCCACCTTTTAAAGTAAAAAAAAAAAAAAGGTGCACAACTTCTCTCAATTTGACATGTCTGCTTGCTGCATCATGATTTAGACTGAAGTTAAATGTTTTGGGTAGAAAACTCCAGAAGCAAGACTGTGTCTTTCTCCATGGAATACAAATCAGGTACATATGTCTGATTCTTTACTAGTGATGTAATGTTTGATCATCTGCTTAAGACAGTCAAACTATAGCTTTTTAATATTTAAATATAACCAAAACCAAAACAAAACAACAAAAAAGCCGGGTGTGGTGGCACATGCTTTTAATCCCAGCACGTGGGAGGCAGAGGCAGGAAGATGGCTGTGAGTTCGAGGCCAGCCTGCTCTACAAAGTGAGTCTAGGACAGCCAAGGCTACACAGAGAAACCCTGTCTTGAAAAAGCATAAAATGGTCTGTGCTGTAAAGAGGCAACAGAACTTCCCTCCACAAAAGACAGTACTAAAACCGCTGAGAACCCATTTAATACTAGACACCAGGTGCTCTGTGCTTTCTAGTCAAGTTTCATATTTTATAACAAAGCTGGTGTTACAAGAAATTTACACGTAAGAAAAAATACTCAAAAAAGTTAAGTGACTTGATCAGCAAGAGGTACAATGAGGATACGAACAGAATTTTCTTCCCATCAAAGCACATGATTTTACTAATGATTAGGGGTACTAAGAATGGTATTTTGTTGCAAAGAAAAAAAGCTCACCATCTGATAATGTTCGAACAGCAACATCTTGTGTGGAGACTCCAGGACCATGTTTATTGTAAGCCACCACTCGGAAACTATATTCTGTGTATTTTTTCAGCCCATTAATGGTGTAGGAGTGACTTGAAACATCAATATCCTTGAATGAAATAGAATACTGTTTGTGTACACACGCACACATACATACATACATACATACATACACAGACCACAAGCCAAAAGAAATACTACAAAACAACTAAACAAATTCTGCACAATACAGTTTTAACTCTCTTACAGAATATTATTTATAGTAAAAGCAGATTAGTTAATCATAAATAATACCAATTTATTTAGAAATATTACTTAATGTTTACCTTTCTGGTAAAATCTACAAAATAAATATTAGTACAACAACAGATACCACTAACATTTAGTTACCTATTTATCTTCCCCACCTATGATTTCTTCAACTAACCTCAGAATTTTTTAAGATTTTGGGGTGGGGGGTACAATACTGGCATTATCTGTGTATACTAGGCAATTGTTCTACAACTGAGCTGTATCTCCAAGCCCTTAGTTTTTAGAAACCAGTGGTTAAAAAAAGAAAAAAAAAAAAAAAGTTAAAAAGTCATTTTATACCTGTTCTTTATCAGTCCCTTTTTCCATGTAGTACAATTTGTAATTCTGAATTTCCCCATTGCCAGACAATGGTGTTTCCCATGTGATAGTGACAGAAGTAGGTGATGTTGCATAAGCTCGGATATTAGGTGCCGGGCCAGGGAGCTGAACTGAAAAGAAAATTTAAAGAGATCAAGATATATATCAGATTTATTGCAGTTCATAATAGCCACTCTCAACAATACTGTTATAATGACCATGTTTCAGGAACAATAAAAGCTAAAAAGACAAGTGATTTGATTGAAGTATTTTTAGGATACACACATTTTCTTTTATATAACTCAAAGCCACAAATGAAGTATCTTCAATGTATTAAAAATAAGAAAAATAAAAAATAAAAGAACTCTTGTGCCTTATAAGCTCTCAGAAATGCATGTGTGTTATACACTCACTACTACAGACCTGTATGTAAGCCAGAGGTTAGTGTCAGCTCTCCTCTCCTATCACTTTTTACCTTTAATTTTTGAGACGGGGTCTCTCACTGAACCTGAGCCTTACCTGTTTCAGCTAGGCTGAAGGAACAGAGCTCCTGGGATCAACCTGCCCCCTTCCTCATCCCTTGGCTGAAGTTGCAGTTGTGTGCCCAGCTTTATGTGGGTGCTGGGGAATCCAAATTCAGGTGCACAACAAATACGGTACTTGAATCACTGAGTCCTCTTCCCCAGGCCCAAATTCTAATTTTATAGAGGGACAAGACAACTCAGAAAAGCAACTACCACTGGAAGAGATCTTTCTTCTTTGGGACACTTAGCAGGTCCTGGGAACAGAGATGGGCAGAAGCCTCCTTCATAAAGAACTCCCAGTTTAGCACAGAAATCAGGCAGGTAAGTAAATCCTGACAGACTCATATGGCAGCTGTATGAAACAGTCAGGAGCAGAGTATTCTGCTGTGTGGAGAGTTGCTTAGGGTAGGGAAGAGAAGGGCTGGTGAAGATTTCTTGGTATTACAAACAAATGGTTTTCTCAGACATCAGGGAGAAGATTATTTATCACTGGGGCAATCAGGGTGATAAGTGGAAAGAACGTTTATGATTTGTATGGTTGTATCACAGAATAGATGTAGGAGAAATAATGTTGGAAACAACAAGAGCCAGACAGAGGAACCTTTGATGTCCTGCTATGGAGTTTAGATTTTTTTCTCACAGGCAGTGAACATGAACATGAACAGTCAGATCCACGTTTAGGAAGGATATGTGGACACAGGCATGGCACAGAAGCAGCAAAGCAACAAAACCAGTGAAAAATATATGTATCATCAACTTGAGTAATAGCTGCCCATTTATCTAATGGTTACAAGTCGAACATTCAATAAAGTTAACATATTACATGTTTCTTTTCTTTTCTCAGTTAATCTTAGCACTAACCAAATGAGATGAAAAGTATCCCCATGAATTTTGAGGTTAAGAATCTTTCCAAGTGATGGGAAATTTATAATGGTGGAGCCAGAAATTGGTCACTTTTTGAGTCTAAAACATGACCTCATGGAGATAAGTAAGGAGACTAGGACAGAATCTTCAGTGGGGCGGCTGGTCCTCTGTTGGACCCTGGTTTATCTTCCACAATGGCTCATCCATCAACACTTTCAGAATATTCTTTTCTGGCAAGAGTACACAAATCCTAGATGGTTGCTCAGGCTTATACTCTGGAAGACATTCTGCATTTGAAAATAAGTTTTCTAGTACTAATGTTACTATTACAGATACCATTAGATTTAAGGCCAAGGAAGGGAAAATGTTTTTAAAAACTGGCTTTCTCAAACAACAGCACTATGCCATAAGCTTTGACTTGCCACCCAAGTGGAAAGATCTGAGTGTAGTTACTTTAATGGTTATTTGCTTTATTTAGTATTGAACCATGCTATTTGTTCAACGTTGACAGCACAGTTTGTGTAGCCGGATAGGTAGGGTTTGTGACACGTCTGCTGCTGTGGAAAACTTTCTTCTAACTTAAGAGTGAGGAAAACAGAATAGTTCATAAATTCTCTTGACATCACTTTCAGTATACTCACTGGTTAAGCTCAGGTAAATATGATCCTTTAAGAAGGCGCTAATGATTCTTTCAAAACCAGATGTACAGTGGCATAACAAACAGAGTTTTAAGCTGACTTACTCCTCAAAGGCTAGTTTAGCATCATGCCTCTCCATACACCCCACACCTTCAGGAGGTGCAAGTCCCTCTTCACTCCTGGCATCTGTTGTCACATGTTACAAATTTGAAATGTCTTCATCAGAACCAGTTGTTCCTCCTGCCTATCATCTCACTTAACTGCTCTTTCCTAACCAAAGCTCTTAAATTATTGTGCTGTGTCTTTCCATGTGATGGCAGCACCCCACACTACTGTCTCTGGTACTAGGTTGTAAATTCCTTGTAGACAGAGTTCAAGGCTTACTATTCTTTATGTTTGAACTCCCCAACACAGTGAAAAGCACACAGTAGGTACACAATAAGGCCATTTTTCTTTATGTCTTCTCTTTTGCTTCTAAATTTGACAATGATTCTTCTAGTTCAGTGGTTTTCAACAATTTGATCACAAAGTCTGAAATGTTCATGAAAGCTATAGTCTTTTTCCATGGGGGAATGTGGATATATATAGACACACAGGTATTTTCATTTTCAGAAGGTTCACAGCCCCAGGACAGACTTCTGCACCAGATCAAATCTAGTGGTCCTTCCTTCATTTTCATCATGACTCACTTTGCATGTGAACTGTTTGATCCTATTTCTGGGATTTGGGTCATGCAGCTTTCTTCCCCAAGAATGCTTGTGCTATGTCAAATGCTTTAAGGTCAACCTCAGGCCCCATCTTTCCCAGGATCCTTTCTATATATTGTTTATATAAATTCCTCTTTGCTCTGAATTCTAGTCCAGTATCTCTCAATTATGGTGCCTGCACTTAAAAGCTAATGAAAGGCAATGAAGCCTGAAATCTAATAGATAATTTCTATATTTAATTTGAACACAGTCAACTATGAAATTCAGCACCCCTTCCTCTGTAACAGGGATGCCTTCACCTTAAATTGACTCTGCACATTCCTCATGGCTCTTGCCTTCTTGCCTAGCATCGACTCATGTTCTTCAGTATCCATCACTATGTGACCAATATTTATTATTGCTTACCCTCAAGGACAAGTCTTATTTACTTATTCACTCAATTTACATCCTGGTGGTATCCCCACCCCTCCTCACTTCCCAGTCCCACCCTCCCTCTCTCTCCTCTGCCCCTCTCCCTACTCCTCAGAAAAGGGGAGCCCCACCCACCTCAGCTCATCAGGTTGCATCAGGACTGAGCACAGCCTCTTTCCCTGTGGCCTGGCAAGGCAGTCCTGCCGGGGGAAGTAATGAAAAATCTAGCAAGAAAGTCCATGAGAGAGAGACAGAGACAGAGACAGAGAGACAGAGAGAGAGAGACAGACAGACAGACAGAGCAAGAGACAGAGAGAGAGAGAGAGAGAGCAAGAGAGAGAGAGAGAGAAAGAGAGAGAGAGAGAGAGAGAGAGAGAGAGAGAGAGAGAGAGAGAGAACACGCGAGCCCTTGCTTCCCTCAACAGAGGACCCACATGAAGCCTGAGCTACCCATCAGCTTAGGGGGCCTATGTCCAGGACAAATCTTATTTGTTCACCATCTGTATCTCTAGTATTTTGCATAGTACTCAGTATAGGAGGCACTCAAATATTTGATAAGTAATTTGCTATAACATTAAAAAAATTGAAGGTTCTTAACTTCTTGCCCATATTCTGTCCATCAGATAAAGTTTCTGAATTCTTTCTATTCTGTTAATTGGTAAATTCATTCTTCTGAGCTCCCAGATAGGGAGTTTCTACAAATGTATCTCACATACTCCCTACTAAAACAACTCTTTTTTATTTAGGCTCATGAACACAGAAAAGCCAGTATAGGTACAGTAAATATTAACTAGAGAACAGTTTGAGGAAAATATGGCTTGTGGTGAGAAGTGAAAGCTCAAAAATTAAGAAGGAAAAATATTATATTTCTTGTAAATTCAGGCCTATAGTTTACAACCAAAAGTTAAGGAATACAGGGAATTTATATTATAAATCAACTTGACACTTGCCTTAGTCACAGAAAACCTTAGACAACAATCAGAGGCAACATTATTGAGCACAAAAGAATGCAGATCCAAAGTAAAAGCACCAAGAACTTCTAATTAGTAAGGTATGCTAACATAGGGCATGCTAGTAGGGAACAACTATACATAACCACTTATAGAAGCTATCCATAAAATAAGCAAGATATATTAATAAAAGCAAGAGAAGGAATGAGGTGATGATGTATCTATCTCAGGATCCAGATACAAGAGTACATAGGACCAGAAGAAAGGTTGTTCAAGACTTCTGAACTAAGCCTTAAAAGATCAGTGCAATATAAACATGAAGGGAAATAGAAATACACTATCCTATTACTTGCTATGTTCAACAGAAATTCAATTTCCCATTTAGAAGGGGCTTGAAACCATCATGCAAGACAAAAAGCTGACAGGCCTTTTGGTCCCCTTTTGGGTAAGGCCAACGGACAGGTGAAAAGACTTACCCTCAGGCTGTGTTTCTACTCGTAGAGGAGCTGAACTCTCTCCAGAGCCATGTTTATTTTGAGCCATAACTTTGAAGATGTACACAGTTGCTGGCATTAAGTTTTGAATAGTCACCTGCATCTCTCCTGGCTGACTGGTATTCTCAACACGCTCCCTTTGGATAAAGAAGGGTTTGGAAAGAAACTGATCAATACAGCATAGTTCTTAATAGTTTCAATTTCCGGCTCATATGAAAAAATCTAGTCATTAAGTCACTTACTTTCAAAAGTGAATGGGTTACCAGGCAGAACAGCATATGGAGACTGGCAGAAAAGTGAGTTATAAATACCTGGCAAGCTATGGGTGATCTTGCTTAAACATTACTGATATCACTGATTATAACCAAATACACACATACAACTCAGCAGGGTAAGTTGTACAAAGAAGAGGCCATGAATTGGAAGGTGGACAATGGAAGAGTTCCAGGGAGGAAAGGGAAAGGGGAAACAATTTAATTAAATTTTCATTATTTCATTAAAAATTTTAAAAAATGATTCAGTAAAACAAAGTAGTCACAATATATACAGAGATTGTTACATTGTAATTGGCTAGGTCACCTGAGAAGAATATTATAGTAATAAATATTAATGTTTAGCAATACCTAAGATATACAACAATACTATTTTGTCTTTGTCTAAACTTCTAAGTTCCCAGACTTAGAGGAAGCAAATCAACTGATCTCTTGAGGTTTCTGAAACTTGTTTTGATCACCGATGACTTCATTTAATGGGAAAGACTGTTTTCTCTAAACTAAAAGCTCTAAAGAGCACAGCCTATGACTCACCTATAAATAAAAATTTAAATGATATCTCTCCTAGAAAAACAACTGGGGATGGTATTTTACTTGAAACTGAAGTAAAAGACTGTCTCGTTCATGTTCACATACTATACAAGCACTAAGCAGAATGCTCACACACAGGAGATTCACACATATACAGAATAAAAATTTTCTTTCTGATGTGTAAGTCTTATATTGCTGAAATTGTGTGTATCTTTTTTGTTTTTTTCCTCTCTGAAAGGTGAGGAATTTGGAGAAATCAGTGGCATTATTAAAAGTCTGAAACAAATTTCTATAGAATCATTGCTATAAAAAGGAAGTCAGTATAAGGATGATTCCCAGTGGAAAACACCATCTGAGAAGGTTCCAATAGACTGGTCTATATGAACCAAGCTTCTCTTCGTGGGGAAAAAAAATGGCAATTTCAGGCCAGGAACCAGTGAACATAAGAAAAGACTATTCTCAGAATATCTGTGAGGCTACAATGGAGTTGAGGTTTGAATATTACAGCTCAATCAAATGAGAAAGAAAAAGGGATATTTGATATTAAAACAGTATTGGACAAGAAGCTGGGAAACTGAATTTCAGTTATGGCAAAGCTGTTAGCCTGCCAAGAGACTATGATCAAGTTAGCAGCTCTTTTTGGGCTCTACTTTCTTTAGGTATTTAATGAAAGAATGAGACAGGATGGGCAACTTTTTCTTAAAAGTGCCAGATAGTAGAGCTTTGAGGCAAAACACTTACTTACATAAAGTTATAAAAGTCACTATTTTAAAATACAGAAACAAGTACTAGATCATGAATCATAAGATAACAGCTCTGATTTGGCCTGGTATCCATAATATGCATCCTAGAACTAGAATAATAACTCTAATGCTTTATCCATCTTGAAAATGATAGTAATAGTGGGAGTAACTATCAACTCTTCATTAAAAAGCCAGTGCCAGAAAAGAACTGATGTTTAAAATAGAGGCTTTTAAAAAGTAAAAAAGAACAAATATTTCATAGGTATAAAGGCAGGCAAGCAGGCAAAGGACCCTCTGGACTACACAACTTAGTTACCTAATAGAACTACTTATGACCAAGGCCTATAGTGCCATCTGGTGGTTGAATTTTTAAATGCAGAAGTAGAGAAAAATTGCCTCTAGGGCAGTGGCCTACATTTTTACACTGTATTCTTATTATACTGTGTAAAATAATTTATCCTTGTTTTTTAAATGATAAATATAAGCTCAAGAAAGTTGAATAAGCCTTTTATATTATAAACCAAAACAATCATAACATAGTTGTTTCATTTAGATTTCTTTTATTCCTTCATTGCTTGTATTCATAAATCAAGCTTAATGAAGTAACAAAACTTAGCTTCTTTTTTTTGTTGTTCATTTGTTTGTTTGTTTGAGATAGGGTTTCTTTGTGTAGCCTTTGCTGTCCTGGACTCACTTTGTAGACCAGGTGGTTGTTCATTTGTTTATTTGTTTGTTTGAGATAGGGTTTCTTTGTGTAGCCTTTGCTGTCCTGGACTCACTTTGTAGACCAGGCTGGCCTAGAACTCACAGAGATCTGCCTTCCTGAGTATTGGGATTACAGGCATGTGCCACTGTGCCTAACTCAAAACTTAACCTCTTAAAGAATCTTCTTTAATATATTTACCATATTCACCCTACCCACGGTAACTAGCTGCTCTTGTCTTCCTACAGGATATCGACTGCTGTGCCTAGATTAACGTACCTGCTGCTTCTCTAGCTTCCCGCCTTCTCTCATAACCTCGAAAAGTGCTCTCAAAATACTGCTAACTACAAACTGTTAGTACAGGCAGAGGGCACAACTGCTCAAGAGGCTACAATGGTCCATTCTCATTCGTGCCCACATTCTTGCTGGCACACTAACATTTGCTTCCAGATATGCCTCTCATTTTTAATCTCATACTAATTTCCACCAGAAGCTCTGGGTTAGGGAGGTGAGCTTTACGGTCTCACCATCCTCATACCAGACACGAAAACTGAACTCTTATGTTGTTGGGACTGTCACTGTAACTGTCTAGCCTAACCCACTTCTAGCTGCCATCATCAGATTTGTAAAATCTGAGAATTTAACAAATGGCACCGGGACACACTGGCTCCAATACAGTGTAAAAGTGAAGAGGAACGTGTATGTGGGCATTTAGGGGAGGTCTGAGGGTGTCACCTGGGTGTGACAGATTAAAAAGCCAGGCACAATTATTTGATTGGAACTGTATCTAAGGCAGATGTGTGAGTAAGACAAAGTAGAAATAGTAGCAATAGTGTGCACTGTACATAGGAATACCAGGATGCCGCTTTCTTCTGTGAACTCACATGACCTTTGCAATTACATGTCAAGGTCACCTGTAGGTAATTTGACACTGACACAGTAACTAGTTCAGGTCCATGTGCTGCTGCTGCGTCCTTCCACTCTGGGTTTGAGTTTGGGTTTTGAGAGGTTTTGTTGTTTCGCTTCTTACTTCTGTGCTGAGTGAATCTTATGAGGAAGGTGCATAGTTCTAGTGTTAGAGAGACGCTTCAGTGGCAATGTTTATCCAGCACGCATATTGGTTTGCTTTGGATTGAGCCTCTGAACTACAGTCAGTAAACAGAACACACTAGGCACAGTCCCCGCTGTGCCTGGATGCTTTCACTAAAACAGCTCTATTTGCTTTCTCCCATTATTTCAGAAACATAGAAAAAATACTAGAACTTCCATGTGTTTATATTAGGATCTAAATAACATTCGGGAAGACACACTTCAATAATCTTATTTTCTGGACTGAAAATTGGTACAAACCCTCACAATAAGCAGGGTGACCATGATCAGGCAGAGGTGTAAGAAGACGCAGGCTGCTGGCTCTGAACACACAACACTTACCTAGCAATCCCTTCCTTGGTGTAGAACACAGAATAGGTGAGATTGTCTCCATGAGGATCTGATGCAGGTGTACGCCATGTCAATTTGATGAAGCGGGTAGAGACCAGGGAGGCCACGACGTCCCGAGGAGCTGAAGGCAGTGGTCCCGTTGTGGCTGGTGCTAGATGGTCAGTAGTGGCACTGGTCAGTGAAGTGGGAGGTAATGTTGGGATGGCAACATCTTGTCATGTGCAAACATTGGGGAATATGAAGGGCAAACCACGACGGTTTTTAAAGAGAACAGAAAAACAAAAAAGAAATAAACAAAACCACGATGGGAAATAAAATAAAAAGAATGAACATAAAAAAGGCCATTAAACTGAAGGCTAACATGCAAGCCTGGGGTAACTACAGCACACTAATGGGGATATTCAAGACACATCACTGTACAACAAGCAGATTTTCTGATTTAATAAGGGTTGTGTGCAAGGAACAGGGAGGTGACAGCTGAAAGGACAGCAGTGCCCAGGTAGCTTTCTTAATACTGAAGACAGCATGCAACATCTGTCAAGCTTTGCATATAACTCTCATAGTTTGGTGGACCTCAGTATTTCTCACCTCACTAAAATATGGAAAGACCTCTCTATAATTATTATAATAAATATAATCCGCATTACATTCAACCGAGAGCCTCAGGGGACAGTCTGGGGTGGGGAGAGGGTGCATGACTTCACTGTAGAACTAGGCATGCTTTTCAGTGGCACAGTCACCTTGAATACTAAGCTCTGTTTTCTATATTGGCAATATCCAGGGAAGTGATTTTCCCCATCTTGAAAAACTACACTTCATTTGTCATTATATCAATTCATTTAACTATAACACTTTAAAACCCTGAATTAAAAATTCCAAGACCACAAAAACAATATAGGTAACTTAGGATCCTACCAGGATCTTCATCTTAATATCATTTTAAACAGCTTTGGGCATGTGGTGCTGGGTTGAAGAGAAAAAGCAGTGCAGGCACTAAGCATCCACAGCTAACCTGCTCTTCCTGAGATGGCCTATTTCTATTAGTTCTGATTTTAGAAATTTTACTCCTTGTACTCAATCTAAATCTTCCTTTTAGAGATGAAAAGTACAAGTTTAATCTCACATATCCCCCGAGAGAGGGTCTTACATTAAAAAAAAAAAAAAATACTATAAAATTCTTGGGGAAATTGGTAGAAAACAGGCAGAGAGTAAAATAATTTGTAGACTTCATTTCTTCCATATCCACCATTTGGTAGAGATTGAACTCAGGGCCTCCAGTAGGCTAGATAAGCACACTTACCTCTTAGTTTTCGATTAAGTGGTAGGGCAGTAGGGCAACAGTCTTTTAGAAGTACCTGAGCACTTTCCATATGGAACTCTGCCGAGTTATGTGAACCAGTAAATCATTACAACAATTCTGTAATCCGTCCTACCATATTGTCTCAATCTTATGGAGGACCTGGGTGGAGTAGTAAATCTAACTTTGACTTTTAGTTTAAAAGGCCTCTGAATTTAGCCAACAGGAGAATGAAAACGTAATTTTCAGTTCAGATGTCACTTACTTGTGTCACTCTAGGCAAATCACTTACTCTTTTATGCCCTCTCCTTTCTGTGTCTACCCCGATGGAAGAGTTAGTCTATTAAAATGTAAGATTATGAGATTTTTCTTCAGCCCCAAGTACATACTTTACTGAGATACATATCTTAATATGAAACAGCAATGCTCACAGAGTTATAGGACACTTCTGTTACTTAAAACACTTAGGTTTAAAATCAACCTATTTAAAGTCTTCCACAAAATTAAAATGTCTAGAAACTACTCCAAGACTTTTATGTTAATCAGTCATCACAAGCCCAAAGCCTAAGTGAAACCACAGGTGCAATTAAATTCACTGCTTGAAAAATTGTGCTGTTTTGTTCCCCTTCTGCCATCAGAATTTATTCCTGAGAGTCAAAGATATGATCTCATTCTGCTCCAAAACTCCCCACAGAGTAAGCCTGGAAACCTCAGGCCTGGGTTCACAGTCCTCCTCCGGTGGAAGCCAATCTAGTTCTCCAGCCTAGGAGGCCCTGTTGTATAATGGAACACATCTTTCATGTTGTGTTCTGGATCTTCCTGGCTCACTGCACAAGAATGAGTTTTTCAGCTTCTTTGTTCACACTGTTCCCACATCTAGGGCAACAGACACAGGCCAGTCTGGGACTGACGGCTTCACTTGACTAACATTACACATACCTGAGGCTTTTTCTGAAGATGGAAATTATTAAATTCTGTGCTGGGCATGTTGCCCTTGGTTAAGAAGACCCAATTATTCTAATTCGACACCTACTTAAATAAGTGAAGTGAGCTGTGAATAAGCACATTTAAAATTTGAGTGCAAAATGTGTGTTTTTTTCAAATTTATTATGTAAACAATGTTCTGCCTGCATGTGTACCGTAGGCCAGAAGAGGACATCAGATCTCATAGAGTTGTTATCTACCATGTGGTTATTGGGGATTGAACTCAGGCCCTTTGGAAGAGCAGTCAGTGCTCTTAACCTCAGATATCTCTCCAGCCTCTCTGTGTGAGTTTATTTCTAAACTCCTTCCTTCAAGGGAGTGTCTTGGGAAAGGTTCTCTCTCTGTACCCTTTTGTTTCCTCATGTAAAGAACTCTACTATGTTGGTACGTCCCAGGGACGTTAATGGCGAGATTGCTTAGGACTGGATGAGATCTACATGGTGCATGACTGTCAGTAGAGGCACAATTCCACACAGTGTTATGTGCCTGAAATGTTAGCAAATCTACCACAAAGAAAGGAGAGGGGCGAGGCGGGGAAACGTGGGAGCCTAGTACTAAACACCTCTAACAGGAGAAAATCCTATTTTGTTTACTAACAGAACACTTCTAAATATTAATGATAAATCCCCACCCCCAAGAACAGTAATCAGTTCTAGGCACCCTAGATTAAATACTAGCTAAGAGCCTGTATTACAGAGAGCCTAATGAAAAGAGCTTCTATGCCTGAAAACTGCTATGGTTGTTCAACCATGATAAGTAGTCCATTTCATCAGTAAGCCAACTATAAAATAACTTACAACAAGCAGAAGTGTGCAAAGTAAAAGGACTAACGTTTTCCTTTCCTGCAGAGGGCACAAGGGCCTTGTACTCCGTAGAAGCACTATGGGAACCAGGAACGTTAATGACGAAGGGGTCTTCTCAATGAGAGAAAAATCAAGTGCATTCCATTCAGAATCTAAGAGTGGAAGTTGTTAATGACCTGGCGACATTTTTGCTATCTACAGAGAAAGACCTCACCCAAATGTCTCAGAATGTTTATCCCAAACTCTTCCCTCTCTAGACCATCACCCGTTCTTAAGGGAGATGTCACATACACTGTAGTGAAGAATTAGGGAATTTTGGCTTCTTCAAAACAACAACAACAACATATGGTAAGAATGTGCTTTTGTTCTAACCCCAGGTGCAGGGACATGGGGCTGCTAGAATTAAGAGGATGGGTTACCATCAGCTTTCCCAACAGTCACACAGCATATGCCTGCTAATGCTGTGGGACAGGGTTATGGTAAGATAGGGTGGCATCCTATAGAAATAACAGATCTAAGGCATTTTAAAGAGGCCATGATTTCATATCAGATGTACTTGTTTTATGTGAAACAAATTCTAAATAATTGGGCTACTCAAAATAGGTGAAGGGTGGTACAATCTGATATAGAAGAACAAATTCAATTTGACGGTACAACTGTAGAACAATGTTGCTTAGTGGCTTTAAGAGCTTAGGGCAAAGCTGAGGAACCTGGGGAAAAGACCACCTTGTTTACAAAGATTATACAAGGCCCTGGAGAAGCCTTCACTGACTTTTTACAAAGATTGGTCTCAGCAGTAAACAAATCCATTATCAGACCCTGATGCAAGGCAGCTGTTGATAGGAACCTTGGCATTTGAAAATGTGAGAACCGAATGTAAAATAAGGTATTAGACCATTAAAGGTACAGGCAGTGCCTATGGACAAATGGGTAAGAGATATGACTGATATACTGGTTCTCACATACACCATGTTAATATCATAGGTCGAGCTATAGCTAGAGATCTCTGCTATCAAAATGCACAGTGCTTCAATTGCGGGAAACATGGTCATTTGCAAAGAGACTGTGACCAAACCAAAATCTTCAGATCTCAAAATGCCCAGTGCATTAACTGTGAGAAATACAGTACTTTTGCACTGGAAAAGTGAACAAGTTGTTTCTAAGGGCAATGGTTGAAGGAGAGATAAACCTGTTTTTGCTATGATCCCAAGTGTGGGACTAAAACCGCCTTGTGAGAACAGGTGAGGTTAATTTACTAGAAGACAAACCACCTCGTGTGGGAGCTTGATTGTTGCCAGCTAAAAAAAATCCCATGAAGAGACTCTGAAATGAGATACATAAATGAGCCCAAAACTGGAGACAGGGCCTTTAGAGACTTGAGATAGTTTTGACTGTTTATCGCTCCACTTCAAGACACTCCTACAGAGAACCACTTGAAAAAAGGCTTTGGGGCTCTGGCTCCTGCAGAAGTTCCAAGTTCTGATTATTCCAGGTTCCAACAACAACAACAAAATCCTACTAAATATGCAAAAAAAAAGTGTTCTTCAAAACTAATATCTTTATGATTTTGTTATTCTTTAATCCTCTTTTCCTATTGTTTCAGTTAATCAAGTTATAAAAAAAACCCACACACTCGATTAGTAAGTCCATAATAAAATATATTAATTAAAAAACTAAACCTACAAATGGTTTTCCTAAATCTCAAACAGAAAGAACACGTAGGCTTCCCAGGATGTGTATGCAATGCTGCAAAGGCCACCACTGGGTCTAGAAATGCAGATCCAAGAGAGATATCCAAAGTAATTTCTTACCATTGGAAATGGCCTTGGCTCAGCTCTACAGCAAAAATTAGAAACCTCTTGTTTGTCTCTTGTCAGCCAGGAAACAACTCACAGAGATTCACCTGCCTCTACCTCCTGAGTGCTGGGATTAAAAGTGTGTGCTACAACATTTAGCAGTATTGAAGATTTAATGCACACCACTGTGGGCAGTGCTGCTCTAGACTTGGCCACAGATAAACCTCTTACTCTATCTCCCAAAACTCAATGTTATAAAATAACTGGAGTTTGCGGTCCTTTGCCCTCAGGGACAGTAGGGATGATCTTGAGAAAGACTGATTTCCCAAAGATTTATTATGCATCCAGGAATTATAGATGAAGATTCCAAAGGAGAAATTAAAATGATGGCGTATGTAAAAGGAGAGATGCAATTTAACACAGGTGATAGGATCGCTTAGCTGCTGCTGTTTCCCAACATCAAAGGTAAAGCTTCTCCAGTAGAAAAAAACCGGAGGGTTTGGAATTATTGGAAAAAAGGTGATTCTGGCAAACAGTTGTTAATGATCAGAGGCCAAAATTAAAATTGCAAGGTGATAGTACTGAAATAAAACATTTGATGGATATAAGAGACGATGTAACTATCATTTCACAAAAAAATATTGAGAATTCAAAATGACCACTTCAAAAGGTTTATACCTGGTTTCTCGGAATTGGAAAGTCATTTCAAATAAAAGAAAATGTGTAATGGGTTAAATATGTGGGACTGGAAGGTTAAATAGGAAAGTTAAGGCCTTATGTGGTTGACATACCCACAAATTTATGAGGAAAGTCTCTTTAACAACAGTAGGGTACTCAGAATAATATTCCTACAATACCAGAGATAGTTCATAATGAAATAAGGGGTGAAATAATAAATGTTCCTGGGGAAGGTGTTGATAGAGGTCATCACAAACTGTCCAATTACAGGAAAGGCTTATGAAACAAAACAACAATAAACCCAGATATAGAATCACTAGCGCTCAGCTAACTAAATTTTTTTAATGCTAATAAGAAACAGTAGCCTCTTAGAAACACTGTGGAATTAAATGTCTATCTATAAGGATGTGTTAACATTAGAATGGAGGGAAAGTTTTGTACTGGGCATGTAGAATTGGTTATATTTCCACAGGAAATGAAAAGCTGTGGATACCATCAGAACAGAAAAAAGATTAGAACTGAACAGGAGAGGTCACCTGAAAACCTTGGCCACTGACCCAAAAAGCACTTATTTGATTACAAATGTCCCTGTTTACAATTTCCTGAGACACGTAGCACAATTAACGGCTTAAAAACAGAAGAGGGGATGTAGTGAGAATTCTGGAATTTTGGTGTTTTTTTTTTTTTTTTTTTAAATAACACAAAAATGCTGTAAGAATGTGCTTTTGTTTTAATCTCAGGTGTCAGGAATGTGGGGCTGCTTTGGGCTGTCTGCAGCAGCTGACCTCCATTTGCCTCATGCTCTAGCAGACGCATGGTTTTGCCAGATGCAGATCTTGTCATTTGACATTTGGAATTCTGGGAACTTGTCACAGGGTATATAAATGCTAGGGCCCAGAAAGGGGGGATAGGTGGTTGTTGGTCATTTAGGGAAATTGGCTTCAGTTGTTAGTAGCCATGTTCAAAAAATAAACAAAGGGGAAGAAACTAGATTTGGATATTTTCCTAATCCCTCTCTCACCTCTATCCTTGTTTCTCTCCTACCTAGTGTTAGGGGGGTGAAGCTGGGGTAGGGAGTTGGGGGAATAAAGAATGAGAAAAAGAAGAACCCATAAAGCAGCAAACGTCAACTACAATGTACTTTATGGCCTGCTGACTTCTATTCTGATGGTCATTGACCACACTAGATTCTAGGCCTTTAGCTACCTAACCCACCCTTACGGTCACATGTACTTTGTAAGGAAGTGTGTATGTAACCTCACCTCAAGCATTATAGAGCACTTGGAATTGGACTGATTGTTTCCTGGAAACCTTTAGCCAGTTGTACTGTATTTTAAATATGCTGACAATGAGCCACCTGGCATTAGACTCCTAGAAGTCTGATCCAGGTTGATGAAGTCAATTGGTTTTCATTCCCATCTCTTTGTGTGGTTGCGTCCCTGTCTGACACCTACAGGGACCCCTCCCTTTCCATCAGAATATTTCTAGTAGAATACAGATGTTATCTTCATATCTTCCAAAATATTTCTTGGATTTCCTTTCTTCCTTGCCTTAAACCCTTTCCCTTTCTCCCTTTCCTCCACTTACCAAGAGTCATGAGGTGAGCAAGCTCTGACACACTCTCCCTGTAATTCACGGCCATAGCCCAAAGCAACAGAGATAAAAGACCATGAACTAAAACTCAAGTATGAGCAAAGACTAATTTTCTCCTTTCCAATAGTTTACCCTAGGTAGTCTATCACAGCAATGGAAAGCTGATTAATACAGATGTCTTTATATTTACACACAGAAAGAAATGGAATAATGCCAAACATGCTGCTTTGCAAACTTTTGTATAGCACATGGCTTGAAGAGGCTGTCACATCTGTATAAAAACAAACTTCAACATTCTCAGTTGCTACAAAGTATTTCCAAGCATAGAATCACTTTTATAATTCCTTACATAGATTGTTTGGTTAATTGGTTTTTTGGTTAGTTAGTTTTATTTTTCGAGACAGGGTTTCTCTGTGTAGCCCTGGCTGTCCTGGAACTCACTCTGTAGATAAGGATAGCCTTGAACTCAGAGATTCACTTGTCTCTGCCTCCCATGTGCTGGGATTAAAAGTATGTGCCACCATGCCTGGTTTAAGAACTACTCACAAATAATAAACTGTTGTGGGGTCCACTTAAATCCAACATAACTCAAACACCAGGTCAATGCAGGTAACAAAAATTAACTGTAATCAAGCCACAGGGCTGCAGAACAGACTCGGAGCTGAACTATAACCCTGAAGTGACGTTGTACAGCATGTTTAAAGGATGAAACCATAAAGCAAGGGGCAGTGGGGATGGGTGTAGCATTACCCAATCATATTTTGACATAAGGAGGTTGAACTAGAGAGTTTTCATCAATCAGGATATGATTAGGTTCCTAGGCCTAGGAACACGAACTTAGTTTGACTCTGTCATCAAGATGGAGAGGTTGTCTTTGAGATGTCTTGACTCAGAAACTGTCTCCTTATAAGCTGTCCCTGAGATATTTGGATTCAGACAACTGTTTCCTTACAACAGAAGCTGTTCAGCTATTGGAAAGTCCCCTGCTCCCCCAGGGTCTGGGATCTTGAACATAAGTTTCTCCCTATGATTAAATGGAGTCTGAAAACAAAATGCTAGTACTTAGAATAAGTTTGCTTGTTCCCAACGAAACAAGACAGCATAAATTTCATTAAAGTATTTTAAGTAAATAAAACCATATTAAGAAATAAGGCAGATAAGAGGAAAGCAAATTTAATGGAGGAAATGCTGGGACTGTAAGAACTTCAAAGGGGCAGACTAACAACACACAAAATCAACTGATCTTGCGGAACTGTCAGTACATCTGGAAGTAGGGATGACAGTCTAAGAGGAAGCACACAGACGCCTATATAAGAAGCTTTGAAATTTCAAAATCCTCCAGAACATTTATACTTAGGTAACTGGAGGAGATCTGGGGTTAGAGGTGACTACAGAAAGATTAAAAGTGGAGGCAGAATGGAAGATACCACTTAATTCACACCATCAAGGTTAAGATGACCAAACAGCCAGGCACACTGATAAACACCATGAACCCCTGACACAGAGGCACTGAAAGGTCACTTCCCATTTGTACTTCTTGTACATTCAGAGATATTTACTATAAAATATAATCCATCTAGTTAAGTGAAAAAAACTTCAACTAAATTAAGAAAGTAGAAGTTATGACCCCGAGAATGTGGTTTACAGAGAGGCAAAATGTGAATAAGAATAAATATAATGAACTTTTCCTACTGTCTAATGAGAGGAAAGATTAGATTAACCCTAAGAGTGTTGAGGGAGAAAATTTTGTCTAAATATGTCAAAATTGCAAGAGTTGCTGAATAATAAATCAGAAAGAAACATATTGAGATAGAGGAAATAATGTTAGTAAGTAAAAAAGTTATTTAAAGTTGATAATTATCAAAGAAAATGGCAATAAAAAATTTGAAAATGATACAGAAATATATGGCAAACAATGTAATTAAGAGAAAAAAATTACAATCAGTATTAGACTAAGGAGAATTGAAAGCAAAAGGACTGACCAGGAGAAAAACAAGTGTTTCCTGATGTTAAGAACAATATGTATTTCCTTGGTTGTGAGACACACTTTCTCATATTTTAACATCTGGAAGGTTGTATCTTAGAATTCCCCAGTGTCTTAGATTTTATGAACTAGTCATCCACCAGGGAGGCAAGTCACATCTCCTACACTAACAACACAGCTTCTGAATATATAAAGCAGCAAGCAGTAGCTCAGGCACTGACACATCATTAGAAAGTTCCTGAAGCAGACAAGTGGACAAAAATTAGGTAAGGCTCTATAGAATGTGAAAACATAACTGACAAGTTTGGTTTAATAGATATTCATAAACAATTATATCTACATAACATCCACAGAGCTTTCATCAAACACTGAGTATGTATTAGATCATGAAAAGATCTCAAACTCTGATGAGTTGGAAGATGCAAAGCTATTAGTTCAATTAAGGAAACTGTTTAAGGAGCACGGAGATGATGTATCAGTAAATCTAACAATTTTCCAGCAGTCTGAGGCTCAACTAAGTTGTTATTTGTGAACTTGGTACCCAGTCTCAATGGCTACAAAAGATTAACACACTTCCCAAATGAAGGAATTCAAGACTAACACAGTACTTACAATGCGCTTTGTACAACTGGCAAATAGCCAGAAGACTGTGCAGCGGATATAACATGACCAGGAACTCAGCTGTGTATTCTGAATACTTGCTTTCAGTGCAGGGAACAGAACTGTAAGGATCAACTCACAGATTTACAGCTCCTTCTCTAAAGAACTAACTCTTCACTGGCTGAGAAGTAACCTTCTGACCTCGGGACACACTCTGGTTATTTCTACTCTTGTTATGTGTATGCTCTTGCAGTGAACTGCTAGTTTAAACAATTGAAGGAAGTTATAAAATAAAATACTCCTCCCCTTCTCTGTGCAGGAGGGGTGTTTCAGTACCATGGAAGTCAGCTGACTTTTTCCTGACATTTTAAAAGGTGTGTCAGATGTTAGTGACGCACCTACCTCAGCAATGAGCCCCACAAAAAGACAGCTTTTTTTTCCACTCTAAACCAAAACGCTGTCTCCTAGATAACATCTCAATACCCCAGAGAACATAAGACAAAATGTGTAAAAATATTTCTATTCATTACCCAATTTGACCAACAAAAAGAAAACTTTGATTTTGTTTCAATGAGCTTAATGATTTACATTAAACTCCAATCATGACAAAATTTCATGAAATTTGAAATCTGAAAGAACATTAACATTTTTAAGATTCAGCTCCAGAAACCAAATCCTCGCTGTTCTTTTAATCTCTTCATATTATGTATTAAAAAAAATATCAAGGAGTCCTAATAAGAGCTTTTACAAAACTACTTTAATGTACTAAGATTTCTGAATATGAACTGAAGAGAACCCAAAACCTAGAAAGAAAGAAAAAAGTCACCACCCAACCCAGAATACAAGTAAAAAGCCTTCACTTTTACTTTACTAGTTGGCTTGCATAATGCTCAGGTACACACTGCATAAAGGGACCAGACAGTAACGCTGGTGCCAAAAAAAGCCTGCTTTAAATATAATGTACACGTCTAAAGCATTAGGACAACATTACAGTTCTTATGAGGCAAATATAGCATCAAAGTGATAATATTTTAAAATTTTCTCAACTGCATTTTAAATTATACTTATTTTGGGTAATCTCATAAACATATATCAATTGGAAGATAGTCTCAACACTAACACTCTAAATCTAAAATGAAAAATACAATGATCTAGGATTGATACCACGTGAGATCAAATCTTTTAGCATCCAGATTGTCAGTGATGCCTTTCCAACTCAAATGATATTCTGCCAATTATGACATTAGTGTATAATTTAGCATCTTTTAAATATAGCTTCCAATTAAATAATATTCATACATACTATCCTTTTGTTATCTTAGCTCTGCAAAACATATTCCTTCTTAGTAACAAAATATTTAAGTTTGCTCTCTGAAAATTTCTAAGTGCATCTTTGAGTCTGGATAAGTCATCTACAGGGCTTCTTCAATTTTGCTACCAAATATCATAAATAATTATTGGCCTCATAAGTTCTAGTCATAAAATCTATGAGTTTTGCAAAGATGAAATTCATGTTGAACATTAAATAAACTATGTATACTTTCAATGTGTCAACCTTACCAAAGGAACCTAAAACTAGCATACATTATATTACAGCTCAAGCATAATGACTACAACCTTTCCTAACCCCAAAGGACTAAGGATTATGATCTTGGATTTATAAAGCTCCTCTCCATGATACTAATTCAGTAAATCAGAGATCTGGTTCTATCTTCTTTTGTAGGGACATTTACCAAATGCTTAACAAATTGTTACTAGGTAAAAGTCTTTAACCACACAAAGAAATGTTCTTGATACTACTCAGTTGAGAGCTTTAAATACCACATGTAATTGGTATTTACCACATGTCTCAATGGAAAAGAAAAAGAAAAAGAATATACGTTCCTGTCCGGAGCAGTCTAGAAAGTGGTCGAACCCCTACTCTGATCTACCCAACGGACAGGACATTCTCCACAGTTATGTGGAATAGTGGGGACCCTGACATGAGCTCTGATGCTCCATATCTGACCACCTCCCCTTGGTGGGGAGGCCTGGTGGCACTCAAAGAAAGAATAAGCAGGCTACCAAGATAAGACTTGATAGCCTATGACCATATAGTGGAGGAGGAAGTCCCCCTCGGTCATAGACCTAGGGGAGGGGAATAGGGTGAAAAGGGGAGGGAGGGAGGAATGGGAGGATACAAGTGTTGGGATAACAATTAAGTTGTAATCTGAACAAATTAATAAAATTTTAAAAAGATGTTAAAATTTTTAAAAAAGAAAAAGAATATAACTTGGACATTGTACTGGCTAGTTTTATAGCTAGTTAGTAGAGAAAAGGGAGCCTCAATTGAGAAAATACTTCCTTAAGATTGGACTATAGGCAAGCCTATTGGGCATTTTCTTAGTTACTGATGAGGGAGGGCACAGCCCATTGTGGATAGGGCCACCTGTAGGCTGGTGGTCCTCAGTTCTATAAGAAAGAAGATGGAGCAAACCATGGGAAGCTAGCTAGTAAGTTGTGCTCTTCCACGGCTTCTGCATCAGCTCGTGCCTCAAGGTTCCTGCCCTGTGAGTTCCTACTCTCACTGCTTTTGACGGTGAGCTGTTATACAGAGTTAAAGTGTGCAAAATAAACCCTTTCCTCAAGTTGCTTTTGGTCACAGTGTTTCATCACAGCAACAGTAACCCTAACTAAGACAGGTATTTTCCATACATAGGTCCTCTTATTCTTTTTAATATGTTTTAAGTATTTTTTATTGGTTGTATTTATTTATTTGGTCATTTTCAAATTTATGCTAGCTTAAATAATACGAATCTTTAAATGCCCGGCAATTATAGCTTCAAAATAAATGATTATTAACAGATTGTTGAAACATATGCTAAATTCTTTCTTTTCCCTTAGGTGAGGCTCTATGTGTCCTCGGCTGGCCTCAAACACGCAATCCTATTGCCTTTGTCTCCTAAGTGCTGGGGTTGTAAGATGGTGCCATCACACCCAGGTAAATAATAACTTATTCTTCAGCTGCACATTTAAAAAAGGTATGTTGTTAATAAGAACTCAAAAACAAACAAACAAACAAAACCCAACCAAAACACATCTCACTGTCTTGTAATAGAGTTCTATAGAAAAAAAAAAACTGTAAGCATGTTCATAAAATACTGGGAAATGTAAAAATCAGAAAAACATTATTTCTGTAACTAAAACATGTATTTATGTGCACATAAAAGAACACATAAACTCCTTTGAATCTTTCAGGTCTCAGCTTGTGTATCACCAATTTAACAAGGCCCTCTCTTTAAAATATCTATTTAATGTACTTCCCATTCTATCCTCAGAAAGTTCCTCCCGCCTATGTTATAAGTGAACAGACAGGTATTTTACTACATGTGTGTCTGTGCACCACATACATGAAGTGCCCAGGGAGGCCAAAAGGTGTCTGATCGCCTGGGACTACAGTTACAGGCTATGAGCTGCTATGTGGGCACTGAGAAAAGCAGGTTCCTCTGGAAGAACAGCCAATTCATTTAACCGCTGAGCCATTTCTTAAAAGACCCCATTTTAAAAGACAAGGGCTCATACAGTAGCTCAGGCTGTCCTAGAGCTTGCTGTGCAGTTCTAGCTAGCCTTGAATTTATGGCACTCTTCTGCCACCAGCTCTCAAGTGCTAGGATTAAAACACATGCCCCCCCCCCAATAACTGTTTATGTATGCGTGGTGGCAGTGGCATGTATGCAAGTATGTCTGTGTGTGGCTCGACTTCATGTTGAGTGTCTTCTATTACTGTCCACATATTTTTTTGACATGGTCTCTCAATAAACCTGGTGTTTGCTGATTTGGCTGAATTGGCTACTAGTAAGCTCCAGAAATTCCGTTTTGGCTTTTCCAGCACTGAGATTACAGAGACACATCACCACACTAGCTTTTTATGTGGGTGTTAGGGATCTGAATTTATGTCCTCACGTTTGTATGGCAAGTACATTACTGAATGAGAAATTTCCAGACCTAGAACACCAATAATTCTTTATCGGAGAATATTGGCTATTTGTCTTATTGGTGGAAGAAATTAATAGTACATAATGAAAACAACTCAGAGAAAGCAAGATTTGCTTTAGCTCAGTTTCATGGCAGAAAAGGTATAGCAGCTGAGAGCCCAGGTGGAAGGGGATCTTACGATCATTCCCTCGTATCTTAGGCTGGCTACAGCTCTAGTGAGGGTACCAAATCCCTCTATCTACCAGCCTTTCCCCACGTCTGAAAGTCCCACAACTTCCCAAAAGGATGACACTAGGTTAAGACAAGTGTTCAAACACATGTGCCTGTGGAGGCTGATTCTACAATCAATCCACAACATAAAGCATTCTTTTTATTTCATTTAAGCAGACACAAAAGCTTTAAATATTTTGTTTTTATTTTAGTTGCTTGATATCTCTCTATTCTAACAGATAAACGTTTTATGAGGGCAGAAGACCATGCCTGCTTCCTGGCTATTTAAACCTTACCCCTTAGCACAACCCCGTACTTCTGTAAGGTATATGGGATTTTATCACACATATTTACTGAATTACTTTGTAACAAACTACACTTGTTAACAAGAGCTAGCTCTAGAAAGTGAGACCAGGGAAGGACTAACAGTACATTTACTTTTTTTATAAGTCACTTACATGGTCTTATTTTTGACAATGAACATGTGTTAGGCCTTTTTAAAAATAATGCAAGTTTAGTTTTAACTAGACATTTCAGATGCCTTTCAATCTAGTCAGAAAAGATTATTTTTTTCCATTTTAAATAATATAAATATATTAAGTAGATTTTTTAAAAAGTTCTACTTAAAGACAGCTTTAAAATTTGCTTCATAAAGTTAGTTTTTTAACTTTATTTTCATCTGAGGGGCCGAAGAGAGCTTAGTGTTAAAAGCAGGCAAAAACACTCATAAAATTAAATAGATAAAATCACATCTGACATTAAACATATACTCCTAAAATAATTACATTTAATGGGGTATTTGAAGTAATAAAGTAAAATACAAATAATAATCACCTAATTTAATTCCTTCATTTTACAGAAAACAAAAAGCACAGAATTACAGAATTTGACCCAATCAGTAAGTCAGGAACAGAGGAAACATTGGCATTAGATACACCTGTAATCTTAAGACAGCTCCTAGACATGAGGTGGGGGTGGTGGTACCTGACTAATCCTAGCACTCGGGAATGTGCGGCAAAAGAAATGCTGTGAATCTGAGGCTAGTATAGGGTAGGCAGTGAGTTCCTAGATACAGTAATCACAATTGAGTCAAATTATATCAGTTATCTAGAGTGAAACTTTAAATTATAATCACTAGAACAAAAGTAAAATAATAAATTAGAATTAACCCTTTGATCAACATTAACTAACCTTTGCAAGTAGTGTTTTAGATTTAAAATATTCCACTAATGACTAATAATTTCTTGTTACTTCGCCAACTTTTAATCATGCCAAGCTATTAGTCATTTTCTCCAAAACATCTGTCATTTTGTAACCTCAGAACTATATGGAATTTTTGACAAGTGCTTCACTAAAATAAAGTGGAAAAAAAACCCCCACTCATAATGCTCAGTATGTAGCAGCCATTATACCAGTAATGTGTTGCTAAAGTGTGAATTTCCTTTACGATAAACAAGCTCATTTTATTTCCTTTTCATCAGCCTTTCTTCCCTCCTGCAACATTGCCAATGATCAGACCTGTGGACAGGATATACATTTAAAAAGCCATAAAGTACAGGATAACTATGCTATAATCCACAACCCAAAGAAACCAAGAAAGGCCCAAGGGAGGATGCTTGAATCTCACCCAGAAATAAAATAGACAACTGAAGCAGATAGATAGAACTGGGTGGGAGAGGCCTGGAGAGGGTTGCAGGGGTAGCGAACAGCTGTGTGTGTTGGGGGATGGGAGGGAGAACAAAAATCAGTGGGTGGGTATCACTGGGACAGGGGAGGCCTCCCAGGAGTCTATGGGGGTGACCCTAGCTTAAGACTCCTAGCATCGGGGGTTAAGGAGCCTGAAGTCACCACCTCCTGTAGCCAGTGGATGGGGACACCAACCCACCCATAAAACCTTCAATCCAAAATATGTCTTGCCTACTTTAGGATAAAGATGGAGCACAGATTGAGGGAATGTCAAACCAATGACTGGCTCAACTTGAAACCCACCCCACGAGAGCGCGCCAATCCCTGTCACTATTATTGATACTCTGCTATGATTGCAGACAGGAGTCTAGCATAACTGTCTTCTGAGAGGCTTCATCCAGCAGCTGATGGAAACAGATGCAGAGACCCACAGCCAAAGAGGCCAAGCTTGGGGAGTTTTGTCGAAGAGTGGGAGAAGAACTGAGGGAGCTGGAGGGGTCAAGGACACCACAAGAAGACCTACAGTATCAACTAACCTGGGTCCAAGAGGGCTCACAGAGACTAAACCACCAACCAGAGAACACACATGGGTTGGACCTAGACCCCCTACACTTTTGTAGTAGGCTGCAATTTGGTCAACAAGTGGGTCCCCTAGCAATGGGAGTAGGGGCTGTCTCTGATTTTGTTGCCTGACTTTGGATCCCTTTCCCCTAGCCGGGCTGCCTTGTTAGGCCTCAGCTGGAGAGGATGTGCTTAGTCCTGCTTCAGCCTGAGACGCAAGGGTGGGTTGGTACCCCTTGAAGGCTTCCCCTTCTCCAAGAAGAAAGAGGGGGTGAGACAAGAGAGTGAGACTAGGAGAGAAGGGAGGGGGCTGAGATCACACTGTAAAGTGATTAAATAAAGAAATAAAGGAAAAAAAAACAAAGAACATCTCACTGGTTACCTTCACTCTGCTACTCCAGGCTGTACCAAACCAGGACATTAACTGCAGTCTCTACTTCTCCCGAGAGTTCTTTATGAATTCGCAGTACATTTCCTCCTACATCTGTCTTTTTGCTCCTATCCTGTTTTCATCCTTTTACACCTCTTTTGTCTTTTTCTTTCATCTACTCCAACTTTTTTCTTTTAAAAAGTCTTAAATGAAATAGACTTTCACCAGTGAGAAATATCGTAGAATCACAAACTATTAACATTTGTGAGGAAGTCTGGTAGTTGGCAAACATTTTCTATAAAGGCAAGAGAGTATTTTGGGTTTTACAGGCCATTTGGTCTCTCTACAAACTACTGACTTTTGTCATTACAATATGAAACGACCCCAAACAAGATATAGATAAACTCTTAACAAATGTATATGTTTATGTTTCAATGAAAAAGACAGAAAATGGGATGGATCCAGCGTATGAGGTACACTTTGCCAACCTTACTCTAGTCCATTCTTGAAATTTTCCTTTTAAAATATTAATTAGTCTGCTAAAAGCAAATGAGTGTAAAAAAAAACCCCACACAAACAAGAAGGATACAGGGTGAGGGGTTTGGGAATTGCTATATACTACAGTATATCCTGGGGAGTCACAATACTACTGAGTGCAAAGGTAAAGCAGCTCCACAGTAGGCTAGTTTTCATCATTCCACCTTCATGCTGCCCAAGCCTCTGCCTATATCCTGCCAAACCAGCGGACATCAATGGGGGCTGCCGGAATCTTCTCTCCTTCATGCAACACAATACCATTCTCCTCGAAAAGAGACTAGCTGTGGGTGCTGACCTTCCACTGATGATGTTATTATTAGCAGAAGGTCCTCAGTATTATGTGTCTGGTGCCTTTTCTATGCTTCAAAAATGCCAGAAAGGTTGAAAAAAAAAAAAACAACCTTATAGATTATGCAAAAGTTCATCCAGCAATCTGAAAACACTAAAAAAAAAATCATTCATCAAAGTAACTAATTAATGTAAAATTTGGGGTAAGGGAATGCTTAAGTGTGTTTGTATAGTTTTTAAATTCAAGTTTGATCTATGTAGCTTTGCATCTTTTCTACTTGAAAGTCTATGCTGAGATTTTTTTCATCTCATTAAAAAGTGTTCAAGTCACTTTTCTATCATAAAGTTGTTCTATAACTATTTTCATTTCATTCTATTGGCCAACATTTAAGTCATTTCCAAGTCTTTCCCTCTATCTCTACTTTTCTTTTAAAATCACTAATGCCAGTATTAGCAGTCTTTTTCTAAATCTCTGATTTCTAAGAAAATATTCCTAAAAAGTTAATGTGTTAAGTTAGTAATTTTAAGATGTAACTCTCAAAACACTTTTATTAAATAATTACAATTTCTGTAAAAGATACAAACCCACTCACATCCTATCCAACCATCGTGGAGTAACATTTGTTAAAAATAGAAAATCAATTCATTCACTAAGTTTATTGCCTTATCTTTTTCTACTATGAGTTGTATGCAGTGAATTTTCTGTTTCTGTTCTGAAAAGGTTTTCATTTCATTTTTATTTTGAAGGATTTTAAAAAACTGAATACAATTCGTTCATTGAGTTTATTACTTATCTTTTCTTACTATGAGTTATATACAATGAATTTTCTTAGTTTCTGTTCTGAAAAGGTCTTCATTTTCATTTTTGGACAATACTTTTACTAGGTATATAATTTGGGTTGCTTCCTCCACCCCCCAAAAGTCTTTACATTTTGGCCAAAGAAAAAAACCTCTGCTGTAATTTTTTTAAAAATTTAGTATTTTTATGTGTATGGGTGTCTTGTTTGCATGCATGTCTGTGCACTAGAATGTGTGCTTGGTGTCTATCGAGGCCAAAAGACGTTGTCTGATCTCCTAAAACTAGCTGTTGTGTGAGCAGCCATGTAGGTACTGAGACTTGAATGTGGGTCCTTTGGAAGAGCAGCCAGTGATCTTAACCACTGAGCCATCTCTCTAGGCCCATCTCTGTTTTCCTGCTGGTCAAGGTCTTTTGTTGCTGTTTATTTTTGAGATTATAATTTAATTATAACATTTCTCTGCTCTTCTTAAAATTCATGGCCTCTGTTTTTCACTAATTGTTATTGCATGTAAATATGTATATTCACATACAGACATATTCCTAAATACAACCTGTTGAGTCCATGTAATGCTACTTGTATATATGTTTTCAGAGCTGACCATTTTCTACTGGAAAGCCACTTGGTATGCTCTTCCCTTGGGAAGACCACCTCTCCTCATCCCAGAGTTACTTAGTTGACTATAGCTCTTTATGTAGGGTTGTAACCCATCAGGTTTGGGGGGGCGTCTATTAATTTTCCACTAAGTGATGAACAAAGCACAAAGGGCTATGTTAAGAATTAAGTATCATACCTTGGCACAGGTAAGTCTGTTCTTTGGTGAAACTATTAGAGCGAAGTTTAGCCAACAGTCAAGTATTGAGTTTCTTATAGGTGTAGACTTCAAATAGACTACTACTGTCATGTGTTTAGAGACAGAAGCCTTTCCCTAACTCCTCCCTCCCCCACCCCAGCTTTGAGCCATTCCTGGACACTATTACAAAAGGAATTTCCTACCGTGCTCATGACCTTTCTCAAGAGAGAAAGGCTTTGTGCCTTAGTGTTAGGTTCACTGCTGAGGTAGATGTAACTGTCTGTTGTCCTTGACCAGCTTCAGTTTTAGGTAGGCTGTGGTTCTTCCTATGGCAGGCTAAATCTGCTTTACACTACGCTGATCTTAGGTGAGCATGTTATTAAACACCCCTGCCCTCCTTAGTAGAAGTCCTACCTTCTAGAATTCAAAATTATATTCTGACCCTCTTTCAAGGTAGAGCTTTTTCTCTTCTATCCTTCCCCTCAACAATATTGATTATCTGCCCTTTGTTCTTCAAAAGCAGAAGGTGTGGCTCACCTAGCACCTGTATTACCTAGCATATGCAATATCCTGCATATTTCCCCGCCCCTTGCCCAGGCCCTAAAAGTGTATGTGTGTGTGTGTGTGTGTGTGTGTGTGTGTGTGTGTGTGTGTGTGTGTATCTGCCTGTCTGTCTGTCTGTCTAAGGGTTTCTTCTCACAGAAGAAGAGTTTGGTTTCTCAATTTTCTCCAGAAACATCTGAAATAAATAGGTTTTCTGTTTCTTTTCCACAGGTTTGAGGCTTATAGGAGAATCCAAGGAAACGTGAGAGACTTGTATGTACACCTCCCAAGAGGACAGAACACTCCCTTTATTTCTATACCTGAGAGACAACTTTGATCCTCCTATGCTGAATTTCTTCTCAATTAGTACTATGTGGAACACCAGGAAAATTTATCTGGAAGCAAACAAGAGCTTGCTTGGTGCCTGGTGTGTGGGTCCTTCATACATTCCAAACTAGTTCATACTTGGCCTTTAAGAATTAGTTAAAATGTAAAACTTTCTCTCTCCCTCATACTTCTGGCAACCATTTCTTGGTAAGGATAAAACAATTCATATAACCCAACATTTAGGCTGTGGGGCTGGAAAGCTTGTCCTTGAAATTTACATTACTTGGCTGCGTTATTAGCTCAGCTTTCAGACAGGCATCAGGCTTTTTACAGTGAGAGAAGCTGGCTCTTTGTTTTCATTCCTGTCCTCTTATTGAGACAGACTCTTGCTATACAGCCCAGACTGACCTTAAACTCACAATTCTTTTGCCTCGCCTCTTCACTGTATGTCCCACCATACCCAGCTTGCATAGTTCTACTTTGACATGCCTTCCTTTTCTATTTTTGCAGTTTGATTATCATTCGTTCAGCCACCAGATAAAATCTTGAGAATATCTTTGATTTTTCTGTAGTGATATTTAATTTTCAATCTGCTGACAATGTTTGAATGACATAGATCACTAATGTCTCTTTGTCAGAGTGATTTTTTTCTATTTGTTTGATACATGTAATTGTTATCTCACAACCGTGTCATAACCAGCTTGTACTCTACTGTCCACCAGAATGCCTTAGCACTGCTACACTGCTCTGATCTTTAATCATGGACATTATATCTTCTATGCTGTTTTATGTGTGTCAAAAACATGACAATAGCTCAACTAAGGTCATGTAAACCTTACATTCCTTACATATTATAAAAACCATAAAGACAGATCAGGTATTGTAAATTGTTATATTTCTTCCTTCCTTTAACTTTCCTACATAAATATTTATCTTAAAAATCAAAACCGTTGGGGTCTAGAATGATGGCTCAGAAGTAAAAAGCACTTACAGCTCTTGCAGAGCACCTGAGTGTGGCTCCCAGCACCCATACTGGGTTCCGCTGGATTCTGTGTACACACCCACATAGACACACACACACAACTAAAAGAGTAAAAGATTAATTTCTAGATAATTAAGATATTAAAAGCCAGTTATGGTGGCAAATGCCTTCTATAGTTCTAACCTTGAGAGACTGAAGTAAAAGGATCGCTTAAGCCAAGGACTGTGATACGTGGCCAACATGGTGAGACACACACTACCCTCACCCATCTCAAAGTTAAGTAAGCAGGAGCTGCAGACACACAGGTTAAGAGGATTTGATGCTCTTGCAGAGGGTCAGGTTCAGTCCCCCGCACCCACATCATGCAGCTTTAACTCCAATTTCTGGGGAATTGAAACCTAGACTCTAAGGGCACATGGTGCACATACAGACAAGCTTGCAATGACATATTCAAATAAATTAATTTTTAAACAAATAAAAAGTAAAATGGCAAAACCAGGAAAAAGACTTAGCAATCATGGGACTTATTGCTTTCTAATAATAACCCATGACTTGCCAGTGCATTGTCAGTATGATTACAACAAAATTGCCAAAGCCTTATATGGCAGAAACACAGTTGTGAGACTAACACAAATGGGTTCTGACAAACACTTGTACAGGAGTTTTTCTCTTGTTAATATCAACTTCTTTTTAACACTCTCTGAAAATGTATCTCTAAGTAATTTTATTTTTTAAATACCTTTTCCTTTTAATTTCTTAAATGTATGTGAGTGTTTGTCTGAATGTATATGCATGTGTGTGTGTGTGTGTGTGTGTGTGTGTGTGTGTGTGTGACATGTGGTACCCAAGGAGATCAGAGGAGAATATCAGATCTTCTGGAATGGAGTTACAGATGTTTGTGAGCCACCATGTGGGTGCTGGGAATCAAATCTGGGTCCTCTCAAGGAGTAGTTAGTGTTCTCAACTTCTAAGGCCCTCTGAATAATTTTAATTACAGAAATTATTTAGACTGCTGTTCTTTTTCTTGTAGTTACACCACATGCTGACTTCACCAGCCAAGCTAGCAGCCACAAGGCACTCTAGAGTAATAGTGCTTCCGACACACGCTCCTTTAGCTCATTGCTGCTGCCCTCTTACCATGCTCAAGGATTATCAGCTGGGCTCCAGCCTGTGCATTTCCAACATCATTCTCAGCAATGCATTGATAGAACCCTTCATCTGATTTCACCAGACCCAAAACTTGAAGATTATGTTCCTTCTAAGGAAAAAAAAATATATAAAATTTTATGACTGAATTGATAAACATGACATTAAAACCTCAAGGGTATGTTTTCAAAGTGAAGGAAGAAATAGTTATTAGCATAAGGGTTGCTTTAAAATTTAAAAAACAACATGTAAATAATGATAAAATAAAAATGCTAATTTCAACACAACAGATTGGTTTTTAATTTTAAATACACACAAACTACTTTTTTTTAAACATGAGATTATACATTTCAGAAACAGAAAATAGATTCCCACAAAAAAGTAATTACTTGTATGACAAATTTATAAAATGATACTGTCTTTAAAACACTATAATTACTTCTGAATTTTTTAATAAGTTTTGTGTAAAGACCTTAAGGTATGCCATTAATATTATTAAGACTTAGTTAATCCTGTTAGTAGGGTATTTATTAGATAATGATAATATTATCTACTGATAATAATATCTGCTATATACTTAACAATATAAAGTCAAAAGCAACAATGAAGAATTTTTAAATACGTTCAACACTTTTTCCCTCACACTGGGATCTGGGAGACCCACTGATTCGGTTGGGCTAGCTGGCCAGTGAGCCTCTGGGGTCCACTTGTCTCCATCTCCATAGTCTTGGCATTTCAGTTCAAGGCCTTACTTGGGTTTCTCCTGGCGACTGAGCCCTCAAGGACTTTACAGACTGAGCTATCATTTTAGTCCCACATTCAACAATATTTGCATTTACAGCTTTATTACAACTTGATACAGTCTCAGTGAGTAACCTAGACTGGCCTCAAACTCATTATCTTCTTGCCTTCACCTCCTGAGGGTTGGGATTACAGGCAAGTATCACCAGGTCTTGTTTGTATCTACTTTGAAAACTATTGATGGTGCACTCACTTTCTAAAAGGATTTTTGTTGTTATAAGTGTTAGCATGGGGTCATTCTTACTTTGAAGAGTATGTGTACGATTTATTATTTGGAGGTTAAATTTTGTATGGTTTGTTATGTAATTAACTGGTAAGTTTTTCAAGATGATTATCTTTCCATACTTCAAGAGAGAGCTGAAGATGGTGGCACATACCTTTAACCCCAGGGCTCAGGAAGCAGAGGCAGGTGAACTTCTGTAAATTCAGACCAGCCTGGTCTACATAGTGAGTTCCAGGACAGCCAGAGCTACACAGTGAGACTGTATAGGGAGGGCAGGAGGAAGGAAGAGAGTACAGCCGTGAAGGTGAGGAAGAACACACTGCATGCACTGCTGTATTTCTCAGGAAATGCTAATAGCTACAGTTAAGAGTACCAGATAGCAGGCTGTGAGCCCGGTGCAACCATCGATCTGCTATGCGACCTCACATAAACTACCAATACTTACCACAATTTTAAAGTAATCACTCGGGATAACCACGTCCCCATTCTTGACCCACTTCACAGCTGGAGTTGGCTTCCCAGTGACTTCACATTCAAATACAATGTCCATGGATTCGTGAGCATATATGTTGGCAGGTTGTTTCAAGAATTCAGGTGGCACTTTAAAATAAAAAAGACAGATATCAGTGGGGAAAAAAGGTAGCTATTCACATATCAACAAAGTTTTAGACCATAGAACTCACTTATTTGCATATATCTTTAAAATCATGTAACTATATATTATAAAATGTTAACAGCACAGTAGCTTTACAAATTAATTGCCTGATGAAATATTATTTAGTTATAAAGAAAAAATATTTTTTTTAATTCACAGGTAACTGGGCGGACCTACATTTGCCATGAGATAGGTTCCAAAAGATTGAAGTCTATGCAATAAAATAAAATCAGGAAGATTTACAAATAGTGACCATCTTTCCATATACTGGCTATTTAACTTAACCTTTAACCTAAACTTAACCTTTTTCTGAGGCTTTCATATATGATCATTATATTCACCTCATCTCTCCTCTTTACTCAACTCCTTTTGTGCTTACAGCTAACACACACACACTTTCTCAAACTCATCTCTTTTTCTATAGTTACTGTTACACATACACACATACAAACCTACATACACACATTGATCTTGCTGAGCCCATGCAGTATTGCTTGTATGTGTGTGTGTTTAGGGCTGACCACTTGGGATTGGGTAACCTATCAGAAAGCTTGTGCTTAAAGAAAATTACTTCTCAGTCTCTCTGCAGCCATCGATTGCCTGTAGTTGTTCATTAAAAAGTGCCCTTGTGAAACTCCCATTTACATTGGTATGTTGAATAGTGTTGTCACAATGGATCTTGCCTAGTGTGCGTCTAGACATAGCAGGGATGCAGCACCCATAAAATCTTAAATTTACTCTTTGTGCATAATCTATATAGGTACTCAGACATTTTTCAATCATTTGTGCTTTCAATTTTCTTATCTATAAAATGTTAAATAAACCATCACTTATGAATCAATGGCTTCTCAATTTCAAATCCACCACATTGTCTGCAGTTATAGAAATGGGCATTGCCAGCTGGTGCTTTCTTAAGATAAAGCACTGGAAGAGCATTACAAAGTACAACAGGGGCTGGAGAGACGGCTCAGAGGTTAAGAGCACTGGCTGCTCTTCCAAAGGTCCTGAGTTCAATTCCCAGCAACCACATGGTGGTTCATAACCATCTATAATGAGACCTGGTGCTCTCTTCTGGCCTGCAGGTGTACATGCAAGCAAGACTCAGTATACATAATAAATAAATAAATAAATAAATCTTTTTAAAAAGTACAACAGAATAAGGCTTAACTTTCAGGTTGGAGTGTGCACTTTCTTCCCTGTCTACACCATGGCTTCTAGAAGGTCTGTCAGAGATGTAATGATAATCACCTTGCAAAAGTTACTCTAGTTTACTCCAGCAAGTGGCTTTCTATATACCAGCTCTGCCTCACAGCGTCCCAGCAGGCAGGATCTAGAACACAGCTCTAGTTCATAATACCTCAATGGTCATCTATTTGTTCAACATCAAACAGGCTCATAGCACCCTAGGTGTGTTCATTCTCTGTTGAGAGACAACATAGCTGTTACTCAAATACAGAGCTGTTAGCCAAAGCTAGCCCAATTGAAATTGCCTGCTAGGATGCTATAGACCCTAGCTGGCTTGCAGAATGCCACCTGGGTAGGGGAGATCTCTTAAAAGTTTGAGATCCTTTTAAAAGAATTATATTGCGTTCTAGCTTCAAAATGTATTTTCTTTGTTTCAGCTCACTGAGGTTATTGTTCCTATGATTTGAAACTATCTTCTCTATCAATGGAGGAAGCCTCAACTTGTTGAATGCACAATGGTTCTTCCTGTTCTGACTTTCCTAGTAATCTTCCAGTAGTTTCTGATCATTATTTTCACACTCTTTTTTGATGACAAAAATCAGCAATTATCTCTCTTGATTTTCTATTAAAGTTTCCAATTCAGGTCAACAAGTCTTAAATGAACCTTTTTTAACTCTAACACCTGTAACTTCTTTTTCTTCTACTAAACGTCCTGTTACCAATTAACACTAACATAATTATAATTCTGTCTTATTTTATAGTTTCTTCGTCTCAGCATAACATTTTTAGCAACAATCTTTGCCAACAATATACTCCATTAGGAACATACAGTCCAAATACTATTTCGTACCTACTTTAATCACTTTCATCTTAAGCTGTACCTTTCTGTACGGCTTTACTCTGTCAACTCAATATGAATTTGGAATCATTGTTTATTATCCACTTTCAGAAAACACTTGGCAAAATTTAAATCTACACAAACAATATACATCTAATTAAGTCCAGCTTCCATCCTGGCCTCACCTAGCCTCATAGTCCCCTCCATAAGTAACAATCTTTAAAAATGTTATGGTTTATCCTTCCATTTTTTAAAATGTAAAATCAACTTTCCTCATCTCTCTTCTTCAAATTGTAAATACACACTAAATTTTTTCTACTTTCAAAGCTGTATTCTTAACTAAGATGGTACCATTTCCATTCCTTGAGTTCATAGCTAGTACTGGGGGACCCTCCTCTAAAGTAGAGTAAGTAATTCTGCAAAACACAGCAATATATGTTTTTCAAATTAAATTAATAATTTACATGTGCATTTTCAGTAAACAGACTTTCAAAGACTATTAGAAGACAATCATAAACAGTGTTCATCATTTACTTTTGTTTTTCATGATTATTTTTTTTTTAACACTGATTTTAACTATATATAGTATTCACACCAATTAAATATAATGTGAGAGCAGATGTCTGTGGTTAGGAAGCTAAGCAGATAACCAGAGAACAAATGAATCAATTACCATAAGAAAATAAGTATTGCAATGGAAGATTATGTATTTTGTTACCAAAGAGATAATTAAGCTACAAATTCTCTGTGACAGCTATCCCTAATACCACTGTCATTACAAGAGTAATTTTAATTGCTAAATACACAAGTAGAATGTTAATATCAAAGCAAACATTATACTTCCAAAATTCTTTTGCTAAAAAAACAAAAAACAAAAAACTCTTAATTCTGTTGAATAATTCTGTAAATTGCCACTCAATTAAAACAGAAAACAGTATCATGCTGGTCAACAACAAAGTTTCAATGTTACTTCATTATGCTGCAATTTAGTAGATAATAGCTCTCATTTACATTAACTCTCCAATCTTGGTGTGGCCACAGTTTGATTTTTAATTCTTTAATACTAAAATTTTTATACATCACTATAACTAGAAAAAAGATATTTTTGTCCATTTATGTTAAACTGTATACTTGATGTTCTAAAGCTTTTTCTACAATTCACAAATTGACATCCAAATCTTTAAGAAACAATTGACAGTAGACCAAAACCTCTTCCAAGCACTTAAGTCTGAATTCCTTTTAGAGATTTCACTCAACAATGTTAATTTTAAACCTGAAAAAGGTACTGCCTATACTAACAAAGCAAAAATATATTAGAAATCACACACAAACACACACACACACACACACACACACACACACACACACACACACACACACACCACTGTTTCCAGAGCAAGCTTCCTACCATACCAAAAGTATAGGGTCTCCTGTACTCCAAGAAAACAGGGGACACCATTTCTGCAGGGACCTCAGAATGAGATTACCACCAGACTTTAATATCCTGTCCCTTTCTCATGTCCATATTTACAATTCCATTCTTACTCCTTTTTCCTAGACCATCCCTCCTGATTTAGCTAACAAGTAGCCATCCTTGGATCCTTAAAGGAACACTGACTCCATAGGCCCATTTTCTCTATCTCACACCCCTCACTGTCTCATCTACCACGAAAACACAGTAGCCTAATTTAAGCTGTAGAAGATAATCAGTAAGTAGTAGCTGAAATTCCACTAACCAGCTATCATAGAATTAGATGGTAATAGTAAGATTTTTTTTTTTCAAAAAATGCTTAAGTTTCTCAAGAATTCAATGTTTCATGCTAGTTTCTTATAAGTCTTTTTCCTAAGTACTTAACAGACATCACACACTTTTTATACAGTATTCTGCCTGCATGTGTGCCTGCCTGCCACAAGAAGGCCTGCTGGCGATTGAACTTGGGACTTTTGAAAGAGCAGTCAGTGTTTTTAACCTCTGAGGCATCTCTCCAGCCCCATCACACACTTTTTAAAAAACAGCAGGTGGATGCTTTTCTGCAAGTTGTGTCCCTCTCTTAATATATGCCCTACATTAAATAAATTATCTATGTATAAAATATTTAATGATTAGACAGACATAGGCCCAGGGCAGCATGATCAGAAAACATGATTTTAGTGCTTTTGAAGAAAGGCCTAAATATGACACTAAATCAGAAAAAAAATAAATAAGCATGCTCAACTTTGGGTATTGGTAAATATACATTAGGTATTCACTTTACTGATACAAATGAATTTTAAAGTCCCTTAGATGGTAGTAGCTTCTTTTGTTTTAATTAGTCATCTTTTAGAGAACTCTGGGACTGCCTCAGGAAAGGAGCTAGTTGCCATAGGAACCAACCACATGATTAGACAGAATTTTCAGCACCAGCCCCTAACCTGAAAGGGAATGAAGGTTGAGTTTGTTACTAATGCGCACTGATATAATCAATCATGTCTAAGTAATGAAGCACCCATTACAAACCCTCAAAGACAAGTTTTGGAGATCTTCTAGACAGCTGAACATGTTCCTGAAGGGTGCTAAGAGAAGGCATACAGCCCTAGGGCCCTTACCCATGTACTGAGCCCAACGCATCATTTCCATTTTCATAATATACTTAGCATTTCTTTTATAATAAATGATTAAGGATAAATTAAATGTTTCCTTGAGTTCTGTGAGCCACTACAACAAGTGGAACCCGAAGAGGGAGTCAGGGGAACCCTAACTTAAAGCTGATCAGACAGAAGTTCTGGAGGACCACACTTGTCACAAGCCTCTCCGAAAGTGGGGAGGAGGAAGAGTAAAGTCATGCAAAATTGAGGCCCCAAACTCTAAGATCTGATGCCATCTCTAGGTGGTGCCAGAACCTCTTCGGCTGACAAATAGGCTAAATAAACATATCACTGATATGATAAAAAAAAAATTAGATACAATCTAATTAGGGTAATTTAGCCGACTGCTATCCAAAATCAACATTGCATGTATCCTTTGATCTAATAATTTTACCTCATAAGATCAATACAACAGGTATATTAATACAATTATATAAATATATGACATAGTCTCTGAATTGTATTTGAAATGTCAAAAGGCAGGTGACCACCAAACAGTAAAATACTGTATTGTTTTTGTGTGTGGCTTTTTTGTTGGAAAGGATCTTGTTATATAGTCCAAGTTGGCCTTAAACTCACAATTCCTATGCTGGTTTTCCCGAGTACAAAGACGGCAGGAATGTGCCACCAAGCCAAGCTGCTATATTAATGCACAACTGACTAAGAATGCTTCTGCTTCCGCCGTAACTTCTTACAATAGCAGATGGTGACCTGGCTGACGGCATTGCTGAGGTTACAGGAAGCCAGGGGAAAGTGAGCTACAGTTTTAGTGGGTTCAGTGAGAAAGAAGCATGTATACAGCCTGACAAGAATGCTGTGCATACTTAAGTTGTCACAGTGTAAGGACAGCTTCCAGGAATATTCCCTCAGCGCACTGTATTGTCTGGACTCAACAGTGAGATACAAAGGTATAGGCTCACACTCACTTGAACAAATCCTAAGGAGTGAAGCTGAAAAACACACTGGCTTTCTACTCTAACAAAAAGATGTCTTGCAAAATCACTGACCCAAAGAAAAAAAACAGAGTCAAGACAAGCATTATATAAGTAAGGCAGTTTTTAAAAAGTATTACTTTTTACCTAGACTTTTGTAATGTTTTTAGTATTTAGCAACTTAAAAATTAATCTTTTATCATTTCTTTTCTCATTTAAACAACCATCCATTTTGGTATCTCTTTTGGTATTTATTATTTATTTATTTGTTTATTTGGCTTTTCAAGACAGCGTTTCTCTGTATAGCCTTGGCTGTCCTAGATGCACTTTGTAGATCAAGATGGCCTTGAACTTCAGTGATCCACCTGCCTTCCCAAGTGCTGGGATTACAGGCAAGCTCCACATCGTCCAGAGGTATTTTTTTCTTTAATATTTTTATTACATTTCTTCTTTAACATATTCATTTATATTATTACACATGAATAAAATAAACTAAATACAGCAGAAAGAATCACGAGACAATCAGGAATTATATAAATGTTACATTCATAGTGATTTGGCAAATTTGAAGTAAACATCTTTTCTATCTTGTTGGGTCTAAATTTCTGAATGGAGATTAATATCTATCATATCTCATCTCTATTAACTTAAAACTTCTATCTTGATCTAAAAACATCTTAACCCCTAACTTACTAAGCTTAACTGAAACACTAAGTTATCTGGTCTTCAAACCCATCAGAGACTTGAGAAGAGCTTCCAAAACGAAAAAACAACTAAGCCCATTTGTACAGAATACGAAACTTGATACCAATACAAAGAAGTTGTGGAGAAACCACCACTGCCATGTTATTGGTGGGTGATTCAGCAAAATGTGTCAATATATGACATAAATGCCTTTTACTATATATAGCAACAGCAGCTATGATGGTTAATCTTGTTGTCAACTTGACTACAACTGAAATTCAGCAGCTAGGCACGCCTGTGAAGGGCTTTTCTTGGTTGGATTGTTTGAGGTGGGAAACACATCCCAAGTCTGGACCACACCCTCTGGTGGCAGCCCACATAAAAGGACATGGAAAAGGGAAGCTTTTGCTTTTTGCCTGCTTGCCCTCACTCTGGTTAGCAAGTTCATCTACCCTGTTTCTGAGACATCCTTTCATTGGTGCTAGGACCTACTTCTTCAGGATTCCAACATTAGACTAAAAACTGGAAGCTCTCTAGGACTGTCTTGGGGATTCTAGCAACAGATTGGGACTGCTTAAGACATCTGATCTCACGGACTGAACAACTACCAGATCCTTCACCTTGCAGTCAAGAGACAGCCACTGTTGCACTGCTCAGACCACAGCCTCGAAGACACTCTAAACAAATTGCCTACATATATGCAATATTAATTCATAACTAATATAACCAGTATTGTATATAACTACCATAACACCAGCTCTGTTTCTTTGGGGAATCTTGGGTAATACAGCAGTCATTGGGGAAAAAAAACCACAAAAGGATAACCAATAGATATACAAGTGAGCATACACAAAGATGCTCAAAATTGTGTCATAGTAAAGAGACCCTAGAAATAATTAAAGATTAACTATGAGGCTGGAACAAACAAATGAGCATTCTGGACTACAACTTTCACCAAATAAGCAGTTCATTTTATAAATAAAAATCACAGTTCAGAAACAGCCAGCTCTAATTGCTTAAGTAGTCTAAGGTTGTTTTTCTGCTGTAATGGCAGAGCTAAGTAGTTACAACAGCTATAGCAAAGCTACTAAGACTAACATTCTTACTATCTATTTTTTTTAAGGTGGTAAGTCTGCTATAAGGTCATACATATATGATGCAAATTATGTCACTATATAATATAAATATGTTGTATGCTGCCACAGAAATAGACATAATAGACAATAGGGAAAATGCAGAAAAAAAAAAGAATGAGTGGTATCATTTCATTTAAAAAAAACCATGAACTTGTTTATAAATACTTTTAAATATGTAAACTGTAAGAGCAAAAGCAGTATTTCTGGTTGGTGAAACAAAAAATGGCTTTATTCTATATACTTTTCAGTGTTATTCTTATAATCTGATAAAAAGTAATTGTTATTTTGTAGCATTGGTTGTAGCATTAGAAAACACTGGGTATATGTAATTCCCAAAACACAGTACAATGACCTACTCAACACCTCATCTCCAAAGAAGAATGTGTGCTCTTAACATATTCTCTACCAATCTGCTACTGGCATATTTATTTTTCACTCTTTGCCATCAATGGAAAATCTCCAAGTTGGCTTACTATACAAAAAAATATATTTATTAGTTTTTCATATGCAAATTGAAGTACATATTTTTGAAAATTCCATATAGCAACTGAAAATGAGCATTTTAGCTCTTAGGAATTGAATAAGTAATTGGGTTTGCTGTTCAAGATAAGCTTCAATAGTTGAATACAAAGCAGAATGTTTACTTAAAAATTTTTTGACCCACTCCAACGATAAAGGCATTGACAATTATGGTGCAGACACTAAAGAAAAGGAGACACTGCCGTATCTCAGGTTGATAATTAAGCCCTCTTATAACTGGTCTACTTTGGTTATCAGCATTTGCTAGCAATGCAAGACAATGCCTACTCTTTTGTCAAGATGATTTATTGATGTCTCCAGAAAATGCAATTTTAAAACAGACAGAAAACAGTACATCTCTGGTGGTGTGGGTAGGCACTGCTTTGTAAAGACAAATTGTGTTTTCTTACATAGCAGATCAAAGCGTAAAATTCCTCTTTGGAGTAGCTTAAAAGCCACTGAAGAGAACAAGATCACTAAAGTGGTATTATATAAACAGAACCATACTAGGAATCAGACATTCTGGAATTTTAAATTAGTACTTCAAGTATGTTTTTAGGTATATGCTCTTGGAAAAATCACTTTGCCTTAGAAAAATGTAACAAATGTGAAAATATATTCTTGTTAATAGGAAAGATAATTTAGATAATTTTCAGACACAGTCATAAAATTATATATAATCCATACATATGGATTATACTATGAAATAAAATAAAATAAAATAAAATTACTTGGTATTACTTCTACTATAATTAAATTTCTTTGCAAATCAAAATGGCTCATAGTTCCAATGCCCTAACTATTCCAATGTTTTCAAATGCAGCAATATACAGCATCCTAAAGAAAGAGTTTAAGAAGGAAATGTAATTTGGTGGCTTTCAGAAGCTTGGTTAATCATTAGATCAGTATACTTTATTAGACTTCTTTATAACTTTAAAAATAAAACATGGGAACAAATAAAGTATGATTCTCTAATACATCCATTGGAAACCAGTCACTGAAGTCTCCCAAAGAAGCAATAAAGATAATAATGCCCTGAATCAATATAACCTGCTTATATGTTACTTTCTCACTTGAACATACTGATGTGATATCTAAGAACTCTATAGTGTTCTTTGATTTGGACTTCAGGCAGGGCCAATGCTACATAAATAATTTACAAGTATGGGAAGTAAAATTCTCTAAGGACGATTTGACAATGCAGGGATTGGGGTCTATAATGTAAGTACTCATAATCAGATGAATACAACTATGACTGTAAGTTCTGAATGTCAACATGACTGGACAGTGTGGTACCCAGGTGCCTAGGCTGACGCTATTTCTGTGAGTCTGTGAAAATGTTCCAGAGAGAAACATTTGTACTGATGCATGGAGAGAAGAAAGCTCTCTCTAGTGTGTATGGGTGTCATCCAATCCACCAAACACAGAAGGTAAGGAAGGCCGAACTTGTTCTCCACCCGCCTGTGAAGAGACACTTAGCTTTTCTTCCCCTTTACACTCCTGGTTTTCAGACTCACATTAAAATACACAGCACCCCCTAGTCAGGCTGTCATACTGCCACAGCTTCCCTGAGTTTCCAGCCATGGCAGATCATGGGACTCCCTCACTCAGCCTCTAGTTTTATAAGCCAATATTTTACAGTAAGTTTTTTTCCCTCTTTTTTACTCTCCCTACACTTATGTTACCTATTCTTTGTTTCTCTGGAAAATCCTAATATACAATATATTTTTAATAGTTTGCTATAGGTACAGTTATCATTAAATACTTCATGTAGGCAAAAATGTTTGGAATTTATTTATAAATTAGGTATTTCAGATAATACTTCAAGAAAATTTCAATGGGCTATAAGGAGAAAAATTTCAAGTCCTAAGCTAAAAAAAGAAGTAATAAAGAGCTAAAATTCAGCTACTTCTAAAGACGTAAAGCTTAAAATTCTATCAATATTTAATATTAGTTTTTTTTTCTATTTTCCATCTCTTTTGAGTATCAACAAATAGAAAACTCCCTAATATAGGATTGTAAGAAATTCCTTTAATATGGCTACTTTACATGTCATCTACATAGAAAGGCAGCATTTTAGGAAATATCTCACAAAAGAAGATATTGGACTATCTTCACTGTCGACAGTAGAGAACTCACACCACTAATCACCATAAAAACCTAAATTTAAACCATATAGAGTTATGACTGGATACCTGAACACGGTGACTAAAACTATAAAGACAGGAACACTAACTCCTGGTCAGGATATACAGCAAGCCGAATTTATACCTTGGCAGGAACATAATTTGGTCCAGTTGTTTTGAGAAGTCAGTTGTTAATAAATGTAACAATATAAATGAATCTCAACTATGTTATGTTTTGTGAAATAAGCTTGTTCTACAGATGATATGAATACTTTTATGTGAAGCTTAGAACAAGCAAAAACTAATCTGTACTGGAGAACGCAGGAGAGTAGATTCTTTGAGAGTTGTGAAGGGAGGATAAGAAGTAGCAGGCAGGAATTTTCAACTGTGATGGTAGTGCTCTGCCCTCACAGATAACTTGGTTGTACAGGAAGGCACAACTAACTGAGCTCATGAACAGTAAACTTAATATTTGTGGATTTTAGTGTATATAAGTTTTATTTCAAGATTAGAGAGAAATACAAACAGAATATTAAATTCCTAGGACTAACGGACATGGCTTGCCAGGAGGTGGTGGCTCCCAAGTGCTGGGAGACAGAGGCAGGAGGATCCCTGAGTTTGAGGCCAGCCTGGTCTACAGAGTGATTCTGAGACAGCCAGGGCTACACAAGAAACTCTGTCTAAAAAAACAACAACCAACCAACCAACCAACCAATAAACACGTAGACATGGCTCAGCAGTTAAGAGTACTTGCTGCTGTTGTAGGACCTAGGTTTAATTCCTAACACCCATGTGGTGACTCATAGCTGTCCATAACTTCAGTTCCAGGGGATCGGATGTTCCCTTTTGGTCTCCACAGACACCAAATATAATGTACAGACATGCATACAGGCAAAACACTCATATACATACAATAAATAAATCTACAAAATCCTCTTAAAATAATAAAATCCTAGATAATAACGTAAATGCTGAATTATCTGGGTATACCTACAACTTTAAATTTTTATCATAAAGTTGATATTTATGGGTAGAATGATGAATAGTTGACAATACAATTACCATAAAATATCAGTTAAATCTGGCTATAAAGTTATTTCAGCATTTTATTATAAAATATTTCTGACGTGGAAATGTTCTAACCCCAGTAAACTTGTTCAGCATTGACTATTAAGGCTCTGGATGTGCTCTATACACAACCTTAAATATTGTGTTTTATTCAGCATCCAAGAGAACTGAGAGTCCCCATGACTGTCAACAGAGTGCTGGTTAATCATCATGAGGGAGATGGGAAGAGGCCAATTTCTTAATGTGAGTACAAATAACAAAACAAACAAACAAAAAACTGAGATGAGTAAGAGGCGAATGGTATGAGGCTGAGGCTTCAAGCAAGATGGTGAGGGACTGGAGAGAGGGCTCGGTGACTAAAAGCCTGGGCTGCTCTTTATAAGGACTGGGTTTCACTCTCAGAACCAGCACTGGCTCTAGCTACAGTCCAGGGTATCTGATGCTGTTTCTGGCCTCTGCAGGCACCAGGCAAGCAGACCACCCATACTCATTTTTTAAATGTAAAAAACAAAAAATGATGACAGAAATATTAGCTGTAGATTAGTGACAATATTAACATTGTCATAAAATTAGCCAAATCAGAAATTGTCAATTTGTTCACAGAAAACAGAAATGGAAATTTTTCTTTTAGGAGTAGATGGAGTTTATCACACAATTGCTGTAAAAAGAGGAAATACTTCTTTTCAAGGCAGCTCATGACCCATATTAACTGTTATCAACAATCTGAGATGGCAGGAAATACACCACCAGCTAATTCACGTCACAGCATGAGTAGAAATCACAAGCGTTATTGATAAGATAGTAAGTTTTAAATATTTAACAGATGAAGAATGAACTTATAACCTTTTCTGCTTTCACACCCACTATGTCATTTCCTATAGCTATAACTTCTTTAAAAATAACAAGTTAGACAAGTGCGATGGCCTTTACATATATACGTATAGAGATGTGTATGTATGTGTGGGCGTTTGTGTGTGTGTGTGTGTGTGTGTGTGTGTGTGTGTGTGTGTGTGTGTGTCTGTGTGTCTGTGTGTGTGTGTGTTCCCAATTATTCTCATCAACTATTTCCCCCATCAGGAAAAAAAAAAAAAACTTACAGTTATGTGACAAGGCTCAAAACAAAATTTTCCAAATGGGTTTTTGTTGTATACAATGACTGGTCTGTACTCAATAAAAAGAGAGAGAACTGACCTCACATGATACCCATGAAAAGCACAGCTTGAACTCTACTAACCAGATTCAGGAATAAGACATTAATATAGGAGAAGCCCAGCATTGCAACATTCAGCCATTACCCTGCCCTGCTCCAAGAGTAATCATTGTTTTTTTTACTTTTAAAAATTGTAGACTAATTTTTCCTATTTCTGAATAATATAAAAGTGAAATTATACTCTTTTGTGCCTATTTTTTAAAAAGTGTTTCTGAAATTTCTTTCTTTCTTTCTTTCTTTTTTTTTTTTTTTAATGCTTTTGGTATAGAGGTGGCTGGCCAATTTCCATTGCTGATAAAACACGACACTGGATTTAGCTGGGCCTCTGAATCATTACCAGTTTTGATTTCCCATGAAGAAATACAGCAGGAACATGAATGTGCATGACTTTAATATCAGTATCTATCCACTTGTTATAAACATTCTCCACTGTACCAGAGGAATATTTTTATGTACAGCTTTAATAGATTCTTCTGAGCAAGTTTCTTGTTTTTGCAATATTGAGAATCAAACCAAGTGGAATCTCTATTTTAAAATGCTATCGGTGTACACACCTATCAATAGTTTATTGAAGTCTCTAGTGTTCCTCAACCTAACACCAGATAGTGTAGGTCTTTACTTGTGTTAATAGAAACATTTACCAAATATATGAGAGCCTTGCCTGAAGTTTATCAGCACTATTCTTTGAAATAACCAACTTTGGCTTTGCTGACAGTCTGTTTTGATACCTGCCCCCCATTAACTTCTACTTAACATTTCCTTTTTTTTTTTCTATTTTCTTTGGTTTAAATGTGCTACTTTTAGCATTTTGGGGGATTAATGTTTAAATTGCCTGTTTTACTCACACACACACACAGACAGACACACACACACAGACAGACACACAGACAGACAGACACACACACACACACACACAAACACACACCAGGGAGGAAGACTACAAACTTCCCTCATCTTTTGCTAGCTCCTATCTATATAAGTTCATACTATTTTCTAAATTTTGTTCTTAATTTCCTTTCCGACTCATGGGTTATTTTAAGATGATTCGCATAAAGCAATATGCTTCCAAACAATGAAACAGGGCTAATTGGCTGCTATACAGCATCATGCTACTGTCTGTAATTTCTTAGTATATAATTTAGCTCAGCACTTTATGAACACTAGGCCAACACTTTATGACTGAGCTATAACTCCAGCCATACAAATGCCAACTAGGTCAAATTGCTACCTATGCTCTTTAGTTTTATTTTAAGTATTTATTTTGTTTGTACTTATTTTTGAGATTGCAAAACATATTAATTACTAAAGCAAAATGACTATAATTAGAGTTCACTATATTCAGTCTCATCAATTTTTGTTTTGGATATGTTAATATTATGAATTACATACATCTTAAAAATTTTTAATTTCCTTCATTGGTTAGCTATTTTTAAATATACTTTAAAGTCGAGGCACAGTGCCTCACACATGTAATTAAGCACTTGGGAGGCCTAAAGCAGGTGGATCACAAGACTAAGCTCAGCCTGGACTACAGAGATTCTATCTAAAACAAAAACAAAACCCTGTTTTCAATTTTAATTAAAATTTCAGTTGACAAAACTTGTTTATACTTATATAAGATGTGTTTTTATACATATAAACACAGAATGGCTAATTTAAACTAAGATATTTATCATCTCATATATTTAGTTTTTTTTAATGGTGAGAACATTTAACATCTATTCTCAACAATATTCAAGTACACAATACATTGTAACTATTCTGCTCTTTGATTTTATGAGTTTGGCTATGTTAGATTCCACTTGTAATCAGATCATGCAGAAATTGTCTTTCTGTGCTTATTTCACTTAGTATAATACCCCTCAGGTTTAATCATGCTACGGAAAATGGCAGGATTTCCTTCTATAAAGCTATGTTCCCACTGTAACAACTTCATTATTCATTCATGCATAATGAATATTAAGTTGATTCAATGTCTTAGCTAATGTGTAATATGCTGCAATGAGCATGGTTAAGTAAAGTTAGTTTTTTTTAACACAATGATCTAATTTCAGCTGGACAGACAACTATACAAGGAATTCTGGGGTCACATGGTAGTTCTACTGAGTGTGAGGTAATATCCTATTGAGTATTTATTTTTAATTTCTCTAGTGATTAGTCACATAAAACAGTTTTGTTTTCATATAGTTGTTGGGCCACTTCTTTGTTTTCAGGAAATGTTTTTTCAGGTGCTTTGAACATTTTAAAAAACTGAGCTGTTTTCTTGCTACTGAATTGAATTCCCTATCTACCCTAGATATTAACTCTCATCAGATGTATGGTTTGACAATATTTTCTCTCACTTCGTAGTTGTCTCTCCAAGACTCCTTTACCCTTTGCTGTGTAACTGATCAGTTCCATGCAATCCCATTTGTCTGGTTTTGCTTTTGTTGCCTGTGCTTTCTTTATAAGTCGTATCCTCTTGCCCCCCCCAAAACAAACAAAAACAAAAAACAAAAACAAAAACGCACCTTTTCCTAAAACCAACACCAAGAAACTTTTCCCTCATGTCTTCTTTCAGCAGCTTTACAGATTAAATCTTCAATGTAAGTCTTTAATCTACATCAGGTTGACTTTCATATATGGTATACGAGGGTCAAATATAGTCTTGTCAATGAGACTATCTGTTCTTCTGCACAATTTATTGAAGATTACCCTCCTCACTGTGTATTCTTTGCAACAAGAAAAAGCAATATACACAGTCTTTCAAATATAAACCTGAGAAGTCAAACATCATTTCTACCATAGTCTCATTAATCCAAAAACTCAAAGCCTACCTGAATTAAAGAGCAAGAGACATAAACCCCAATCAACAGGACTGTGCGACGCTCAATGTGGATACTGGAAAATGAACTCAGGTTGCCTAGGCATCTTCTGGAAAACCATCCATCCCTCTTAACTACCTGAGCCATTTAGACCCAATTTCATTTTCTCCCAGTTGAAAGTCAACTATTCTTATAAAACTTAATATTAGTTACACACACACACACACACACACACACACACACACACACACACACACACACACACACAGCCTTTCCTTTTTGAAACTAATTTCCCGTTTTTATATTTTAAAATTATGTAATTTTAACTGTCCCAATAGGACAAAAATATTCTAAGGAAAGGTACCTCTCTTACTATCAGGTTAGACACAAAATTTCTCCAAGAAGCTCATGCTGAAGCTTGGTATCAGAGGAGGAAGTTACTTCCCAAGAAGAGATTTCACGCAGTTCTGACAGCATGTTAGACTGGCAGGAAGGAGTAGAGCTCAGATAATGAATGGGTCAGCAGTGAAGGGCAGGATCACACCTTGACCAGGACTGCCAGGTTATAGACACCACAAAACCCAAACATTTTGTCGATAACCATAAGAACAAAAATCCTCATGAAAAAAAGTAGTAAAACAGCAGCTAACAAGTGTCAGAGATGCATTTTATTTGACACTTTTTTTTTCCTTTCCCCAAGACAGGGTTTCTCTGTGTTGTCTTGGCTGCCCTGGACTCACTTTGTATACCAGGCTGGCCTCAAACTCACATCGATCCACCAGCCTCTGCCTCCTGAGTGCTGGGATTAACGGCGTGCGCCACCACGCCCAGCATCATTTGATGCTCTTAACAACCACTTCAAGGTTTTGTGGCATGCATAATTCAGGACTTAAAAGGTGTAGTTTACTAGACCTCTTTATTTTTCTTTGCAATGTGGCCACATTAAGTAAATCTTCTTTCTCTGCTTTTCACTGTTATTTTTCTCTTTAATTGGACTGTTGAGGACAGGTGGCTAATCCTGGCTTGTTAATGCTGCCAGAGCCAGGCACTGATCCTGCCAGTGCTGGTCACAGTACTGCAGATGTAGTTGGACTTCGCTCTTTTTTATTGCCTATTCTTATGGCAATAACGTGTTGGTCTGAAAAATGGTAAATTTTAATATGTAAGACTTCTCCTTGCAGTTTTCTCTAATAGACTCACTTCAAGAGCACCATTTCCAGGTATAAATTTTAAAATAAAACAAGTTACAAAGTATTATCTATATTTTTAAAATTCAGTTAATAATTAGATGTGATAGCACAGGCCTATAATCCTAGCCCTTGGGTGATAGGAAAAAATTCAGAAGTTAAAGGCTACTTAGCAAGTTCAGTGTCAGTCTGAACAACCTAAAACCCTGGAACCAAAACAAAACAAAACTCAGGTAATTCAGTTCATAGCAGAGTATTAGAGACCACACAATGAATAAAAATTAAGTAGAAAACAACCACATGGACAAAGTCCTCATGAAGAAAAACAGTGGAGCAATACCAGCAGGTAACAAGTGTAACAAATACATTTCATTTGATGCTTTTAATACCCACCAGAAATAGGTGGAAGAAACTGACACAGGACAAGGGTGAACAAATATCTAATTAATGGGGGGGGGGGGAGAAAAATGGCAGACTAAGGAAGCACAGAGACCAAAGACGGGGTCGTGAGTGTTTAATTCTTCCAATCCTATCTGATCACTGTATAAAACGGTGTTTTATACTGTACCTCTCCTTTTATCTAACCAAAGACTTGGACTAAGCTCTTCTGCCACTATAGCTATATCAATCCTCTTTTTTGTTTTTCAGAAAGTTTAAGCCTACTCACAAACAGCAGAAAAGCATATAAGCTTTCATTCTTTCATCAACACTGAACCCCAGGTACTGTGTTCCCCAATTGCTCTCAAAAAATACAAATGACCTAGACCTAGGGGAGGGGAATAGGGTGAAAGCAGGAGGGAGGGAGGAATGGGAGGATACAAGTGATGGGATAACAACTGAGTTGTAATCCGAATAAATTAATTTAAAAAACAAAAAAACAAATGAGATACCTGGTGACAACTGGGGGTAAAAATAAAGCTATCCTATGTCTGACTCTGAAACACACTGAATATACAAAAAAAAAGAAGCAAATTTTCATATAAGATAGAACACCCAAGTTAATACAACCAAGTCACAGATCACACAACGTACATTATCAAATGGATTAAATCAGTGAGTAACATATGCAAACAGGGCTGGATTTCTCTAAAATTAAGAGAAAAACCTTAAGAGTTTTATAGGAAACAAATATTCACAAGAGCATACACAAGTCAGAAAAGAGGATGAGCACTCGACAAGTCCTTTTCTAAATGGAAGAAGGCAGCACAGATGGGGATACAGAGGCTTCTGTATATGCTACATTTGTTTTCCTTTACTACTAAATAAGGGAACCTAAAAAAGAGAAATGGGAGTATAAAGAAAAGGGAAAAACAACTATTCCTGCAGAGATGCTCAACATCAGCGTAGAAGAGAGACATCAAATCATCAGCCAAGTGACATGGAAAGGCATCATGTCACCCTTCCAGTGTAACCTGCATACCCCAAAGAAGGAACACAAGTGCCCAGACATGGCTTGGATCGGAGAACAGACATCTTTGGAGAAAAATATCCTGAGGCAGTAAAAAGGTACAGAACCTTGTAGATGCCCCAGATCACGTCCTCCTTGACAATAAAATTACCATCAACAACACCATTACAGTATGCTACAACTGAAAAACAGTAATGCTGAGATGGGGGTTTTATAAGGATTAGTTCTTTATCTTCACGATAATCTCAATAAAGTAAGCACTCTTATTACTTCTATTGTACAGATAATGAAAATGGAGTCCAGAAAGGTTATGTTAATTTGCTATAATTGGGGTGGGGGAGATGAGTCAGCAGTTAAAGCACTTTCTATGGAAGTAAGAGAACGGGAGTTTAGGTCTCCAGCACCTAACAGACGGCAGGTAGACATGGCAGCTCACCTGTAATACCAGCCTTGGAAGGCCGAGACAGGGAACGTCCATAGAAAGCTGGATACCAAGAATAACCTCATCAGCAAGTTCTGGGTTTGACTAAGAGACTCTGCCTCAAAGAGTACGCTGAAAAGGTTCCTATTATCAGTCTCAGGCCTCCACATGCATGTGGAGGTACTCCCCCAACATGTGTACCCAAACACATGTGAACATGCATACACACCCACTATACATACATATATATGAGAAGAAAAAAATTCTATTGTCATATTTGGGAAATACAAGCTCAAAATCTGAGTCCAAGTGATGTGGTCTAGAAGTCTGCATTTTAACTATTTTGCTGTGTTGCCTTTCCCATATTACTATTAAACAATCAGTAGGCCTAGAAAATACAGAATATTTTTAATTAAACAGTAAATATTTACATACCTTGCACAGTGAGCTCTGCCTGAGCTTCAACTGTCTTATTTCCATTATCAGCTATACAAAAGTAAGTCCCAGCATCATCCTCAGTGACATCACTGATCTCCAAACTACCTCCTGCTAGCAAGACCAACCTTTCAGAGCTGGATTAAACAAACAAACAAAAGGATACATTTCAGCATGAGGAAAATGATCCCATAGAGGCTCTTCACATAATAACAGAGAAAACAATCAAACAACATTGATATAGTGACAGCTACAAGTGGACTAAGATTAAGGAAAGCCATCAGAATTTAATTTCAGCTTGTTTTATTCATATTTTATATGCCACAATGTACAAATAAATTGACACAATCTCTCACACTTTTAGCTATTCCCAAAGAGTTACCACTTTTATGATCAACTTAACTTCCTCCAGCCTATTCCTATCGCCTTATTCTGGTCAGTCTGTTGGAAATTATGTATTTTAAAGTCTGCAACCAATATAAGACCAACTTCACCACAGCTATACCATGCTTAGATTACTACTAGGAAGAAAGATAAAAAGGGCAAAATGTCAGCTCAAACAGCAAGTCATGAGGTGACAAGTCACAAGGTAGTGACACAAACTGAAAGTTTCCTATGCTGGCCTGGCTAGGAAATAGGGGTGAGAGGGTGGAGCTGTTTAAAATAAAATAGGAAGGAAAAGGAAAGGATAATTGCCACTGAGCAGCTCGCTGGGTGTGGTACTGGGCACAAGTCTGCACCACCCATCACTCCACTTACAGTAAGGATGCTGAATACTTAAACAAATCTGCAGTGGTGTAAGGCTATCTACATACAAACTAAAGTAATCCTATAACACAGAGGAAACTGCAAATCAATATTCTCAAATTTTTCTAAAGTTAAGTTTAGTTAATCTAGAATATTACAAACTAGATCAATAGACCAAGATACCTGATACCAACGCAAAAAATATAACTCTACAAGGACATAACTAAAGCAGCCACTCTTAAGTTTTTTTATTTATTTCATTACTATTTTCAGGCTGATATTGATTAGGAATGAATTATTGAAAAGTGAACTCTGAAGAAGAGACTGCTGTACTTGATGATCCTTTAATATTGAGCCAGACTTTTTTTTAACACTACCATCACCTGTAGTATGTTAACAAGGCCTTTTAAAACTATGACCTGCTCCTTTGCACCTGGACTCAGAGCTGGTCACGCCCTAAAAGAAGGTATTATTTGATCACTAAATTTTATTTTGTTGCTGCTCATCTCCAGCACTAGCACTCACATTTTCTGGATCCTCTTTAAAACAGAACCATTTCCCTCATTCTATTTGCTTTTTTTATCTGAACATATATGAACAAAAATACATAAATGTTATTGATTCTTAGATATTTATTTAAAAAGGAACAACCTATAATGCTTTTGTGTGTTTATTTTCAAAGATGTAATAAAAACGCCTAATGCTTAAGATACTTTGTCTATAAAGCCCAGCACTATCAAGATTTCTAGATATTCCCCCGCTTAATTTCAAAATCTCAAATTTAAATAATGTATTAGGCATAGTCCACTCACCTTTCACCTTAGGTGTTGGCAAAACAAAGACACTATGAATAATTACCTACATCCAACCCGAATGACTTCTGTGTTCTATTACCTATTTCTGTTTTCTCACATTACATTCAACAATTCAGCCAAAATACACTGCTGACACACTGCCTCCCCAGACCTACACCAAGCACTGTGCAAGGATCTGGAGAGGGCTGGCGGTGGTAATCCCTTGAGACAGTGGCACAGCAAAGCAGTATTCCTCAGACTTCCCTCTAAATAATCTGAGTATTTACGTGCCCAGAGGCAAAACAAAGCATACAAATCAAAAACAAACAATCAAAAAACCATCTAATTGTTCTACAAAGTCTCCAGGTTTAGCCTTAGTGTTCATAGGAATTTTATTAACCATAATATATTCACATTGGGTTAAAAACCACTTGCTCCCAGAAATACTCTTCAAATAAAACTGGCAAGACATGTAACTTTCCTACCGTAATTAGTTTATATGGCACTTAGACTCTACCCTGAGAATTACCTTTCTATGAGACCACTCTCTAATACGGGGCATACAGTATCAACCCCATTCTGCCCCCCCATATCTCTGGGATACTGTATCTTAAGTTTCTTCAGAGCACTTATTACAACCTGACACTTTATATGTTTATTACTATTTCATTCTTCCACTCTAAAAGCAAAAACCCTCTTTACTACTTGGTTCTTAGGACCTAGGACTGTGCCTGCAGCAACATTCAATAACGATCTGTTGAATTCTTGAACAACTGGGGTAGCGGGTAGGGATCACAAAAATCCCCACTTGTACTCATTTAAAAAAAATCATCCTATGCCTGGCTTATACCTTTATAATGTTGTAGTGTGATGAACTACATTTCACTCTTAAGTGGCACCTCACAAAAAGTGTTACTGTAGTAGTACTGCCTGCATGCATACATACATGCATACATACATGCATACATACGTGCATGCATGCATGCATGCATACATAATGCATACATACATGCATACATACATACATGCATACATACGTGCATGCATACATGCATGCATACATACATACTGGGTTAGCATGATTATCAGAAAACTTTAATTTGTATCTCAGCCATGTAGTACATTTATACTGGAAAGAATTGGTCTAAAAAAGTCATTCTCAACCAGGGATGATTTTGTTCCTCAAGAGACATTAGACAATATCTAGACATGTTTTGGGTCATCATAACTTCAAAGTGCTTTGGGTATCTATGGGTAGAGGCCAGGGATGCCAGTAAATTTACAGTGCTTGAAACAGCTATTTAACAAGGCATATTTTCCTGAACCATCACTACTACTCCAGTTTTTTGGAGAAAAATAAGAATAAAGAAATTACCCATTTCATAAGAAAGAGACTAGGGATGCAGAAGACAAATAATTTGTGCACATAGTACATGGCTTGGTAGGGCTGTAGAAAGCAAACCAAGCCAGATGTGGTGACTGCCTGTAACGCTAGCACTCGGGAAGAAAGAAGACATTCACTTACACTGAGCAAAGGTAGGAACTACCACAATGCGTGTAAGATTGAAAATGATTCAACCTGGTCACCTCTGGCAGCTCATGCAACAGTTTAGGGAAATGAGACCCCACAAACTAAGTATAATGAAGCTTAACAACAGCAGCAGCACAACAATAATAACCATTTCTTACTGTCTTGAAAGCCTGCTTTTTTTTTTTCAACATCATAGTTAGAAACAGCATAAAAACTCATTTTTATGTAGTCATTTTTTATGTATTGATACTCCAGCTAAGACTATGAAGGGGTCTTAGCCCGGCAGTATTTACCTTTCTGTGTCAAGCACTTCTTCATTTTTCATCCATCTAATCATTGGAGCAGGAAGTCCTGAGGCAACACACGGCAGCACTACACTCTGACCAACGACTTTGGTCACAGAAGATGGCCGCATCAAAAATTCCAAGTTTAGCACTTCCTCAGGATCTAAAGAGAATTTAAGTGAAAGAATGATTGATTAAATAAAAAACAAAGCATCTCACAACTTTAGCCATGAAGAATAGATAATGCCTATTCAGTCTGTGTGGCTTTATGTGACAAAAAATAAGCAAAAACTAACACAAGAAAATTCCATTTGAAGAGCAAACATTCCCACATACTTTCTATATGTGAAGTAGTGTGCTAGGCTATTTAGGGGCTATAAAGATATTTAAGTGAGAGTTCCTGCTCACACAGTGCTTCTGGCCAGATGAGCAAGACACGAATCCATGCAACAGCACGGGAGGGGTGCACACAGCAGAGAGTGAACACGCCCAATAGCTGTGCACCCCCCTTACTGATAGGAACGTCAGTCTCCTTTCTTGTGTCAATTATCTCTGAAAGTCTGTCAAGTTTCCACCTCTAAGTCAGCCTATCCAGTCTGCGATGGTGATGCACGCCTTTAATCTCAGGAAGCAGAGATAGGTGGGTCTCTATATGAGTTTGAGGCTAGCCTGGTCTACATAGGGAGTTACAGGTTACGTAGGACTACATAGTGATAGCGTGTCTTTAAAAAACAAAAAGCAAAACCAAAAATTAATCTATCAATTCATTTATATTTGTAATATAGCAACTATTTAGATACTATTTGTGTATCATGCATGTTCAGTTTAAGAGTTGTCCTCTTGAGCACATATGGACATGACCACACTCTTCCTATTGATAAAATGTAAATTAATTAGGTTTTATTAATATCAAGATTTGAGAAGATCATTCTCAGGTAGAGATGTAACTCTTGTCCCCACTGTCGGGGTGGGGGGGGGCATAGTCAGAATGGCCTTTAAGCTTGTCTGGTCAATTAATGATAGTTTGGTAGCCATGGTAACAAGTAAACACTACCTAATAGATGAGCGACCATTCATTTCACTGAATATACTTCTGAAAGCCAACCAGTAACAAGCCCTGCCTTTAAAAAGTCAGCCAAAGCACCTGAATTGCTCGCTTCTTAGGCTGATACTTACCTGTACCCACCTGTGCAACCAAGACTGAAAGAGGCTTCTGTGGTTGAAATCAAACCATTGTTTTCTTAACCAACATAACCTCAGAAACTCTGTAGGAGGGCAGGAGTTGGCTGTGCTCCAAATGACTGGCAAAAACAGCTCTCTTTATACGTAAATAAGCAAATATCCAGCATTTTGTTCTTATTTGAAGTACTAAGTTGTGGGTTCATCCTCTGAACCACTAACCTTGTTTTCCTGGATTCGATTCTGAGGAGCTGCCTGTATGCTATCTCAGGTGTGGAAAGGAAATATGACCATGCAAGTCAGTTGGAGGACATTACCTAGCAACGCTCCCTTTTATTACACTTTCAATTACTTAGGAATACTTATAAATTTATATCTATAAATGGAAATATACTTACTCAAATTTTAACAGGATTAATTCAGCAAATCCATTACAAAAATTTATTGGTTTCAATGTGCCAAATAAAATTCATTGCTTTCACTGAGCTTACATACTAATTGTGGAAAAAAGACAATAAATTGCATACTATATATGATTGATGTGTTCATATATTTTATGGAGTAAGAAGGAAAAACACTAGAGGTGGAAATAAAAATAGGTGTTGTTTTAAACAGAATATCTAAAGGACAATTCACTAATAAAGTGATATCTGAGCACTGAAGAAACAGTGCTAGGCAGGGAAGATACCAAATAGAAAAGCTCTAAAGTAAAGCATTCTGGAACTATTCTAAAATCATCAACTGGTCACAGCTGGGAAAGGTGAAAAGAGAGAACGAAAAGAAAGGTAAAAGAGGGAAGAGGTATAAGATTATATAAAGGCCCAAAACTTTAATTGTGAATGACATGAAGAAACCATTAGGAAGTGTGCTGGCTAGTTTTTATGTCAATTTGACACAAGCTATGGTCTCTTGGGAAGAAAGAACTTCAGTTGTAAAAATTCAGTGTTAGCCTGTAGACAAGCCTGTGGGGCATTTTCTTAATTAGTGTTTGGTGTGGGAGGGCCCAACTCTCACTGTAGACAATGCTACCCCTGGGCAGGAGGTCTTTAGTTGTAAAAGATAGCAGGCTGAGCAAGCCATGTGTGACTACGCCAGTAAGCAGTGCTCCTCCATGGCTCTGCTTTGGCTCCTACCTCCAGGTTCCTACCATGACTTCCCTTAGTGATAGAGTGTGAAGTGAAAAATTTAAGACAAATTTCTTACCCAGGTTCTTTTGGTCATAGTGTTTTATCTTAGTAATAGAAACCTAGCTAAGACTGGGTTTGACCAAAGGTTGTCTAGGTTGGAAATGAAGTGGTTTACGGAGAATACACCAGGGTGGGAACTATGTGGGCAGGGATGGTAACAACAGAAAGAAACTACATTTCAAAAACAAGTCAGGTCCAGGTCTATCAGCAATGCCCTCAGAAGTGACAGCTCATAACAGTGGTCTTACCCTACAAGCCAGTTCCCATGTTATAAATAACTCTATAAATTAGTCATATATTTCTGTGGACAAGACTACCTCTGTCCAAACAAGTTAGGTATGGCCAAATTAAGTTTATAACTTGAACTTTAAAAGAGTAATATGCAAAGAACTAGGCATTCAGCAAGTCGTAAAGCAGCAATTGGCTACCGTGACTACAATGAGTTTCAAGTGAGAGGGGGTATGAGCAAGAAGAAGCCACATAACTGGAAAAAGATGCACAGTTGACTAAAGAGTGAAAAGATAGAAAAAGACTGAGAGAAGCTGAGCTTACATTAGAACAGGAATGCAATGGAGATGTCACCGGTTACCTACAACAGGGCAGCAGGAGGATAAGATCATCCTTCCTCAGCCTCTATATGCTGGGATTATAGATGTAGGCCACCATACACAGCTATCCTCATAATTTCTCATTTTTATTAATTTTTGTTTTTTTAAAAACAGGATCTCTCTGCATAATACTGGCTGGCCTGGAAGTGAGAAACAGCTTGTTCTGCTTCCTGAGTTCTGGGATTAAAGGTGTGTGACACCACATTTAGCCTCTGATAATCTTTTAACAATACATTAACTAAACAGTGGACTTTTTTTTTTATTATTCTCATTTTTTTATAGACAGGGTCTCACTGTGAAGCTCTGGCTGTCCTGAAACTCATAATGTAGATCAGGCTAGCCTTGAACTCATAGAGACTGCCTGCCTCTGCCTCCCAAGTGTCAAAATTACAGGTGTGTACCGCTGTACCTGGCTTTAAACTGTAAATTTTTGTGCCTTTTTCACCCTTTTTACCTCTTTAAAAAACTGAAATGTACTATACTAATAGTAGTATTTCCCACAGGTTATTAGCATTTATTAAAGAAAATTAGGGCAGAACAGTTTTATCCATTAAAACATCAGTCCTGACAATGGTTTAATACCTTGAAGAACTTTTAATTCAGCTTCATCAGTAGACTTCGGTGGCCCACCACTTTCAACTACACAGCGGTAGAGCCCCCCATCTCCTTCAGTCACATTGCTGATAACCAGTGTTCCACTTGGAAGTTTGACAACCCTGTCATCCAGAAGAAGGGGCTGTCTGTTCTGTTCCCACCTTACAAATGGGACTAAATCTGCATTAACTTCACAATTCAGAATTGCACTGTTTCCAACATATACTGAGGAAGGTTCTGGTTGGCTGGTAAATCTTGGAAGACCTGGATAATAAAGAAAAATTAAGTCGTTAAATATTACTCTAAAATGCAGTTATATAGACCAGTACCAAGACAGCTAACATGGCTACAACGTATGGTGCAATCAGGGCCGAGAAGGCCCATGGATCAAAAATGTGGCCAGATACACAGATATAGAGCAAATAGTAAATAAATAACTGCATTCATGATAACATATATCAAATTCCTCACTGCTAGAAAATCAAGGTACGATGTGGAAATGGTAAGGTTAGGAATAAACGCTATGACGTATACCATGATGAAAGTATTCAGTGTAGATTTATGGATTATCCAACTATAGATACAGTTATAAAGGCATGGGTAAGTAGACATTTTGTATATAACCAATGAACATGTAATTAATATTCAAACACACCACACACATACACCTATATATTCCCTAGCCCTGAATCAATGTTGCTTCTTTAACAGTGTGTCCAAATGGTGACTTCATCTTAATTTCTAAATATCATTCTCCACTGCAAGGAACCAATGTCCCTGGGGTAGAAGCCAATTCTAAGAGTAGGACAGGGCAAGTACAAGGTGAAGTAGGCTCCTTACTTTATGTTATTAGATCAAGTTTTAACCTTAAAGTATAGAGGAAAGAATGATTTAACACAGACATCAAGACTGCAAAATATCTAGAATAATGACACCAACATATTACACATTATTAAACCATAAGCAAGAATCTGTTGGCTTATGTTAATATTAACAAACAAGTGGAGTAAGAAGAAAAGATCTCCTGAATGGAGATGACAGACTAGGAACAACAGCACTTAGCACTTTCTTAATAATTGATCAGGCAGCAATCTTTCAATGGATGTTGTGACTTAGTGAATATTGGTGAAAAATAATGCATTTATACAATACCAAAACATTTCATCCCCAAATACCAATTATTAATTATAAAAACACACCTTATTTTAAGATGGAGAAATACTACATAGATCATCTGAAGTAATAAAGCAAACACCATTAGCAACAAAGCATTCTAAACTTTGGTGTGCCACATTGAGAACACTACACTACTTCCATGGTATTCCTCCCCAAAATGAAAAATCTCCATCTCTTCATAGAAGGAAATCAAACTTAAAGTTAAACAAGGAAAACCTGTATGTCAAATGAGCATAAGGATATAATTATAAAATGACACATGAAATCTTAGACCAGAAAGAAAAGGAGGTTAGTTTCTACCCCTTATTTTCCCATTGATCTTTGAAATCGAAATTAAATGATGTTATTACATTCATTTCTTAATTTTAATGAAAGTTCACAGTTATTTAAGAGAATGTCCTTGTTTTCAAAAAATACATGCTTACACATTCATGCAGATGTAACATGTCTGCCACCTACTACTCTTATTGGTTCAGGGGAAAAAATATGTATTTGAGTAATGTGCTGGATAGTTTTGTGTCAACTTGACACAAGGCAGAGTTACCAGAGAAGACAGAACCACAGTTGGGAAAATGCCTCCATTACACTGTCCAATGTGTGAGGTGCTGTCTTGATTCATGACTGATGTGGTAGGGCCCATCTCACAGCAGGCGGTGCTGCTCCTGGACAGGTGATCTTGGGTGCTTTAAGAAGCCAGCCTGGTCTACCATACTAGTCCAGGACAGCCAGGGCTATCCAAGAACCCCTATCTTGAACCCCCCGAACCCCACCCCGCACAAACCAGGGCAAACAAGCCATGGGCAGCAAGCCAACAAGCAGCACTCCTTCTGACCTCTGCTTCAGGTCCTGGCTGCAAAGCCCTGCCTTGCTGAGGCCCTATCCTTATTTCCTGCCTGATGGAGCATGACCTGAGAGCTGTAAGCTGAGATAACCCTTTCCTTCCAAGTTGCTTTTGGCCAGTGTTTTACCACAAGGAACGACAAAGTAGATGTTGAAAAATATTAACTGGGAGATCTGGAAAGTTCTATCTTTGTAACTATCCTCTCTGTTTGAAGTTGCTGAAGTTCTAAATATTCTATAGATACCACAGAACATAATGGCTAAGAGCAATGGCTAAGAGCATTAGTTAGCCACTAGAGTCCCAATCTTGCATTTAAATTAATTGTACCTTTCATGGTTAAATAAAGGTGGTAATTTATTCATTCTAAGCTTCAGTTTCTTCATCAGTTTAATAAAAACTAAGAGAACTCACAGAGTGGTTAAAAAAGTTAACCTAAGTAATTCATACAGTACAATGCCTGGTATATAAACAGTCCAGAAGCTTCTATTAGTCGTAGGACCTTACAAGCAATTCTAATGTGCTCAGAACACAACACCCTGTTTCTGTAAACACAAGGAAATAAATTATGAACAACTATTCTAGGCTTTCTAATTTTATGATGGTGAATTAGTCCAAATAATAAATAACACCCAAGCTTTCTAGTCTTGCTATATATTTTCCTTGTTTTTATAGTAAGGAGATTTCCAAAGGAAAACATGAAAGATAAAATTGTTCAAATATCTATTTGGCAAACAAACAAAAATCAGGTAAAAGGTAATTAATACAAATTAAACACAGAATCTAATAAAGCTAGGAGGGGAAGAACTTAATAAATCATAGGAAGAATGTCTTCTAGTTTTTGAATGAAGAAATACTCCTTTTAGAGGTTTTGTGAAAATAAGTAATTTTTAAAAAAACGTAAGCCTATAACACATGGGGACTTGTCAAACAGGAAAAATTTAAAAGTCCCTGAATAGGGAGAGCAAATGGATGAACTGGTAAGCAGTATGTCACGGCAAAGACGGCCTCTGCTTCCTGTGTCCCTGCTGCCTCTGGAGAAACACAGAGACAAATGTGGGAGCGATGTAGAGTTGATACGAATGGACCGACAATGCCTGTATTAGACCATGCCATTCCCTAACCTTTGACCACACAGCACACACAGCTAGACTAATTTCCAGGCAAAACAACAAAAATGTCATCTGTGCAGAAATGAGACAGCCCAGATAAAAGCAGCCTCATATTTAATTCTTTAATACGTCTTTAATATTCTTTGAAAGCTTCCCTGCTTCTAGCCATGACTAAAACCAGTTCTTTTTGTAACCAAAAATATCTGTAGCCTTTTAAAACAGCAAATTTGACAATATCTTTTAAAAATGATTTTTGAGAACTTTTTTAAGTAATTAATTTATAAACTGAAGTTTCCCACTTGAAGTGCAGAACTCAGTATGAACGGAGCTGTGTAATCATCTCCGTAAGATAACCCTGTCAGCAGCTCTTAAAGAAACTACTCATTTGTATCCCCTGTACTGCTGGACTCAGTTCCCATGTTGGGTACTTAGCCCTAGAAAGCCAATCAACCTATTTTCTCTCTCTACACACTTCCCTATTCTGGGCACTTTGTATATACGAGCTTGAACAGGGCACAGTCACTTATAACTGGCCTCTTTAACCCACTACAACATTTTTACAGTTCATACATGTAGTCATGTTGTATTATGACTTCATTCCTTTTCATTGATGAAGACTCTATTCCACTATTGGATATTTCATATTGATTACCTATTCCTCATCTGGTCGACATTTATATTAGTTCCAACTTTTATTTATGAATAGTGCTGCTAGGAGTAGTAGTCATGTACATTGTTGTGTGGATGAATATTCTCAATTCTCCTGAAACCCTGGGTCATATGATAATTCAGGCTAACATTTTTTTTTTCGAGGCAGGGTTTCTCTGTGTAGCCTTGGTCATCCTGAACTCACTTTGTAGACCAGGCTGGCCTCGAACTCACAGTGATCCACCTCAAAGTAACATTTTAAGGAAATGTGAAACTGGTATCTTTTTAAATTACACATATATAAACAAAAGGGCAGCCTTTAACTGTCAGTGGAGAAAACAAGAGGAAAGGCCAGAAAGTGAAGAATATTTTAAAGGGAACTCAACACTTGGTAGTGCCAGTGCTAAAACTGCTTAACAGGAGGGAAAGGGTGGAGTGGATGGTAGAATGAGTGAAAACAACAAGGCTAGGAGCAAGCTCATAAGAGGAACCAAGAGCTCTGTGATTAAGGAGCTTAGATATTAACTATGTTACAGGAAAGTGTTCGGATCCCAGTGTGGAGACTAGACTTGAAGGAGAGCATAACGAAGGAGAGCAGACAAGCAGGTGCAGGCTGTGCTAAGGAAGGTCAAAGGTCATCTCAGGAACAGAGAAGTTGGATCAATACAGAAAAATCAGGAGGCAGGATACAGTGGTTTTAGCGGTAGGGTTTGGTGGGCAGCAGAGAGAAAAGATATGAGTAAGAGGCCAGGAAAAAAGATGTTAGCGCATAAATGGCAGCCAGAAGCCTGGCCGAAGTGACAATCTAAAGGAAGGCAGCACCCCAATTTACATATACACTTTGTAGAAAGCATGACGAGGGGGAGAAAGAGAAGAGTTAGACTGTGTCTCCCCGTTTTTATTTTTCCACCCTCAATCTGTGATTGTGGATGATTGATGCAGCCTTAGGTCAGACCCAAATTAAACTTTGAGTATTTGACCCCAGAGACAAAGAAGTCTATCATCCTCTAAGTCAGTGGTTCTCAGCGTTCCTAATGCGGTGACCCTTTAACAGGTCCTCATGTTGTGGTGACCTCCTACCATAAAATTGTTTTCATTGCTACTTCCTAACTGTAATTTTGCTCATCATGAACTGTAAATATCTGTTTTCTGATGGTCTTAGGTGACCCCTGTGAAAGGGCTGTTTGACCCCAAAGAGGGTCGTGACCCACAGATCGAGAACCACTGCTCTAACTGAAGGACCATGAGATAAAAACCTATCACCCCATAGTGGCAAGAACCAGGTGATGACAATCACCGTTAGGTCCATCCTCACATACCTGAAGCAGAACAAGTTGAGAAAACAACATGGCCCTTCACAAAATTACTTCATCTGATACTCAAGAAACCCTCTCTAGAGAATGCTAGTGCCTACTGTAAAGCAGGCATAAAGTATTTAGTAAACAACACCTTATTTCTCTAGATCCTTAATTTCTCTTATATTTGCCACCATTTAACAGAGATCCTTTGAAAAGGATTTAATATTCCTCTTTTTACAGCTGTTTTCAGGCTGCCTTCTATAGTAAGTAATGTGTTAGTAACGCTACAGAATTCTAAATAAATACTGTCCATTCCTTGGTTAAAGTTTAATGTACTGACTTCCTCTATAAATCATTCAAGCCAAGCTTCTGCTTATTATTTATGATCTAACCATCTCTTTTATGGCCTCTGACTTGTAACTCTTTTCACTCTGCTGTCCACTAAGCCCTACTAAGCCGCACTGGTTATTATGAGTAGGCTTTAAAGCTATCATTTTTCCAATAGAACTACCTCTTCCGTTTCCATTTCCAGTTAAAAGAAAAAACCGCTTATTAGTACTGATAGCAACTTTGAACTTTCAGAGAGGCAAAAATGTGCTAGTTTATTCTGCACAACCCTAAGTAAATAAGTGTTGTCTCATAAACAAGAGCCTATACAAACTGACAGGCTAAGTGACTTATTACCAATTAAGTGAAAGCTACAGTATATTGCTTTTATTTAGATTTAGACTTTATAATAATAGAAAATCCGCCACTGGGCATAGTGGCGCATGCTTATAATCCCAGCAACTTGGGAGGCAGAGACAGGTGGATCTCTGTGAGTTCGAGGTCAGCCTGGTCTACGAAGTGAGTCCATGACAGCCAAGATGACACAGAGAAACCTTATCTCGAAAAACTAAAAGAAAGGAAGGAAGAGAAGGGAAAGGGAAGGGAAGGGAAGGGAAGAGAGGGAAAGGAAAGGAAATGAAATCACATAACAGGACTTACCTGCTACTGTGAGCTTGGCTGTTCTGCTGACAATAGTTCCAAGATTATCAACAGTGGCTACACACTGATAGAAACCTTCATCAGGCTTATTGTGTTTGGAATGCACCACATTGCTGATGAATAAAGATCCATCTGGGAGAAGCTGGCGGCGATCATCTGATACTAAGTTTAAAAAAGTTCCATCTTTCTTCCACTCAATTTTTGGAGAAGGCTCAGAATATGCTGAACAGTTTAAAATAACGGAAGAGCCTCTAACTGAGAGTGTGTCCACTGGCTCCACCAGAAAATAAAATGGAGTGAATGTTCGTACACTGGCTCCTACAAAAATAACAACAACAAACCAGACTGTTATTTCTGAAAGAACATTCAACATATTCAAAGATTATTCTCAGATGATTGCTGAGTATTTACACTATAGATATCTGATAAATAAAATTTACTGCTTTTAAAAAACACAAATGACTCATTTAGAATAGCTTAGTTTAAAAAAGAAACTTGAGACAGCCCTATTAGAAATATGAGTAGCTAATAAAAAGTTTAATTGAAAACTCCATAATGGAGTTTATAATTATTTAAAATTACTATATTCAAAGTTTTCCAAAGAACATAAAGAAGGTAGAAAACTGAAATGACTCACTGTAAATAAAATACCTTTACATTTGTTATTTGTACTCTTCTCATTTTCCTAGTATTCATCTTCTTGACTTATAAACAACCATTGGTGGTAACGATTGCATTTCCGAATATCCCTCTTTCCATCTGACTTTATAATTTTGTTATAAGAAAAAAAATATTTTTCCAGCCTGGGAAGATAACTTGGTAAGTACTGTGCTTGCCTGCGGCACAAGTATAAGAATCTAAGTTCAGATCCCTAGCATCTACATAAAAGGCATGCCAGGTGGTTCCCAGAAGTGTGACGGCCCAGCCAGGTTAGCTAAGAGGAAGCCCTGGGTTCAGTGAGAAAATCTGTCTTAAAAACGAAGGTAGAAAATGATAGAGGAGGACACTCAATGTTGACCTCTGTTCTCCTGAAGTCCACGCAGGGATATGCACATCTGCTTGTGCATATGCACACACACACAAACACAGATAATTTTTTAAAGTAAGTAATGTTTTAAACAATACAAAATTACAGTTATTCTTGGGCAAGTTTCCTTATCTTAAGAATATTAAATTGTTAAAATATTTTTTAGATTTATTTTATATGTATGAGTGTTTTGCTGCATGTAGGCGCACCATGTACATGTACTGCCCACACGGATCAAAAGAGAGAATAAATCCTCTGGAAGGAGTTATAAGTCGTTATGAACCATCAGGTTGGTGCTGGAAACTGATCCTGGGTCCTTATATCTCTCCAGCCCCTATCAAATTTTAGGTAAGCCTTATTCTCGTTTGTTATATTTTTAAATTTTCATTTTTTATATTTACTCTTCATGAAGACCTCATTTGATGTAAAGAGCACAGGAACACTCCGTTTAATCCTTCTAAGTCTTTGGCTGGCACTTTGAACATATGAAGAAAAAAATTACAAAGAAAACATCTGCTATAAACTTTGTATCTTAGCCAGATAAACCTTTACCTTTTATTTATTTATTTTTAATCTATTGTCCTATTAGTATGTAAACAACTCAAGCAGTAATCAGGCTTCATCTTCAGCAAAGTTTAACTCTAACAATGACATTAAGACTGTTGTTTGTAAAATATTTAAATTGTGAATTTAAGATACACTAGTCCTATATTATAAAATGGGTAACTGGTTCTAAATAAATGTGAAACAGGATGGCAACAGGAAAAACAATAAAAACCTTTCAGTTGTTTAGAAAGTTTCCCAGCACTTAGAAACCTAGACAAATTCCAAACCACTCATTCTTCCCCCAGGCCCCACAGGAGTATTAGAAAAAGGGTCAGGTCGCTACTCCCCCTGAGAGGAGGGCTAAGAAATGCATGTGTCAAGTCTTAAAACCTCTGGAAATAAGTTTAGCAACTTTTGAAAAGTAACCAGAAATTATTTCACTTCTTCCTACTAAAATGTCAACATCATTAACCTTCTAGAACTATGGGAGGCACAAAATGTTAGCTAAACTGTGCTGTTCTTACTTCTACCTTTCTGTGTATTGTACCTGCACTACCCCACTTAAATTTAACAAAGGAACTCAAGAGTCCACTTTATTAGCAGGACAATGAAAATATGCAAGTTTAACTATTTAAAATATATTACATATATAATGCACAGGCAATTTTTAAAAGCATCAGTATAAAATTTCTACCACTAAAAAAAAATCAATATAAACTAGGCATAATCTCAGCACTGAGAGATGGAAAAGTTCAGGAGTTTAAGATCACCCTCCACCAAGGCCAGCCCATGAGGGTCACAAAGAAATCAAAAGATGACTGTAACAATGTAAGCAGGTTATAATTTAACATTCTGTCTTGCTTTTGGTTTTATTTTGTTTTTTTAAAAAAGTGTACATCTAAACTCCCTTCAAGTTCAATTCCCCATCCACCTTACACACAACACACACACACACACACACACACACACATACATACACACACACACACACACACTCTCACACACACACATATCCCTACACCTTTTTTTGAGATAAAGTCTCAAGTAGCCCAGGCGTTGAATCCTGAGCTTGCTATCTAGTGGAGGATGGCCCTGAACTCCTGACTCTCCTGCCTCAGCTTCCCAAGTGCTAGTATCACTAAAACACCACAGCATTAACTAGAAGGGAGCACAAACAAGCTTCAAAAACTACTGTGAACTCAACAGTTTTCAGCAAATATTGTTGCCTTCCAAAAAAGTCTGAAATACTCTTAGGTGCCTAGGGCTGTATACCGCAAGGCAATTTGTATTTTCACAGTATTTTTTTTTTTTTATTCAATCATATTCCTAATATCCTCCTCGTGCCGTGACTAGGCTTCACCTCTATATTATAGAACATAATTTCTAAAGCTAAGCCCACCGTTAAAGTATTAATAATGTCACAGTCTCCAGTCTAAGCTAGTTAGTAGCATGCCCCTCTTCCATGCTAAGACTTCATGACGCTGTTTTGTAGGTTCTGTTGAGTTTCTAAAATATTATATAGAAGAAAAAGGAAGGCTCAGAAAAGCCATGATAATTTTATAAAAGAAAGGAAAGAGCCTGCACCCATTAGGTGTCATTTCTTAGAACTATTATGCAATCACAGTTCAGAAGTTGAGGATTTGAAAGGGGAAAAAAAATGCCACAAAACAGACTTTAAAGCCTATAAATAGAGACACTTTGAGGGGGAAAATGAAATTCAAACTGAAGGGATGACCCAGCAGTTAAGAGCACTTCTTGCTCTTACAGAGGACACAGGTTCAATTCCCAGCACCCACATAGCGGCTCACAATTGTCTGTAACTCCAGTTTCAGAGGATCCAGTGCCTAACTCGGGCCTCCTTAAGCACTAGACACACATGTGTACATGTACACTCATGTACCAAAACACTCGTGTACATAGAATATAAATATTTTTAAAATTAAGATGAACTATTCAATAAATGTCACTAAGACAACTGGCTATGTGGGGGAAATGAGATGCCTGCCTACCTTACATGTAAGAATAGTAAGCATTTGTGTTTCTGTGCACTAAACACTGTTCTAAACACGTTCGACCTTTGCATTCCTCAATTAGGAGAAGTGGCCTAGTATCATCTCCATTTCATAGAAGAAAGCAGCACAGAAATGTTAAGTAACTTGTCAGAGCTCAAACAGGTAAGAACAGAACCGAGGCTAAGATCTCAAATACTACAGCATGTCAGTAAACACAACTATAAAAATCATCCCAGACATAAAAAAAGTATGAAATAAAAATTGTAGAAGAAATTTTAGGAAAAAAAAAAAAAAACAAGGATAACCTTGGAGCTTAGACAATTTTGAGGAGAAAACATAACTGAAAAGGAAAACAAATAAGCTTTACTTTCTTGAACAACAACAACAAAAAAGCCTCAAAAAACAAATGAACAAAAAACATAATTACACCTTTGCAAAACACAGAAACAAAGCAGGCACGCAATAAACTAAAGAAAATGGCTTTGTATACAAGAGAGAATTAAAAGTTCAAACTACTCAGTAGAAAAATGGGCAAGGCTGTATCAAATAAAACCATCACAACACTGGCAAGATGGACTAGATGCACTCCAGATAGTTCAACAAGTCCCCGCCTGCCTCAGAGTATTATCCAATAAAAGCTGAGCTACACTATTTTTTCTTCTGAGATAGGGTTTCTCTGTGCAGGCTTGGCCGTCCTGGACTTACTTTGTAGACCAGGCTGGCCTCAAACTCACAAAGATCCACCTGCCTCTGCCTCCCTAAGTGCTGGGATCAAAGGTGTGCACCACTACGCCCAGCTGAGCTATGTTTTCTAACTGGCCTAGAGCACTGTGGTAAGCAACACCAATGAATGTTAAGTATAGCTTGCTTCATGAGTATGTGAATACATAAACACTGAGAAAAAGGTAGGACAGTGGTCACTGTGAAGGAGAACGATGGGAGGGTAAGGGAGTAAGTATCTGTACAAACATATAAAATGTCTTCACAATTAAGAAAAAATCACTTGCTGTTCAACAACCATTTGCCAAGAGCAGAGAAACACTTTTTTTAAAGGCTCTATCCTTTCTCTAACAGCTTTCCTTTGGTGCTGCAGAGAGCTCTGAGACACTGCTGAGCTGCCTTTATACAAAAACTGACCTGTAATTCTGACCAGTCCTCATGCTCCATCTACTTTAGTCTGCATAATATTAGTTTACTAAGGCCAGAATCACTGCTCAAATATGTTGAAATAAGCTTAACGGATCCTGTGTGGTGTCTCATACATTTCCAAATCTCTACAAATTTCTCACTTCTTAATAAAATAGTTCTCACTTCCTGATAGACTATTCCTCACTTTCTGATAGAATACTTCACACCTTTTGATAGAATCCTGTCTTAAGAAAGGACAACATCCACAGGGAACCACTTTTAGTTGTGAGCACCATCTGCAAAATGCCAACAAATCTAACTGTACACCTCATACAAGCTGTAAATTTTATAGTACCCAGAGTAAGACATCAACACATGGTATTTTAATGCCAGCAGAAATAAAACCCCTGCTCTTTTGCAAGAAGTGCAAAGTTTAATAGCAGAAATGCAGAGCAAGCCTCTTTATAAACCT